>NW_018020871.1:0-1440 GCF_002006095.1 Pseudomyrmex gracilis | reverse complement strand
CCATAACGACTATCCTCATTAATGTTGGATCAACCATACAAGTCATTTCCATAGAACTATGGTTTCTACAACCATAGTGTACGCATGGGCGAAAAATAACATTACTATTTTGTTGGGGCAACTATATTTCCTGAAGTGATATCCATAGTGTTTTCTCCGTGTAGTGATTGTGCAAGTGATTTAGTAAAAATATCGAGACATTTTTAAGAAATATCGGCTTCGAGCAGTTTATTCCTATCTTCAAAGGTAAGTTCATATAAAATTGATAAGTTTTAAGGTTATAATTATTAATCTTATTATATTATATGTTTTCCAGCTACGTATACAGGCGACACTGTATAACACAGTGTCTATTAGTGTGAAAAAGAGTATATCAGTGTGTCTCATTTACACTAGTGGACACTATGTTACACACTGTCGCCTGTGTACGTAGCTGGAAAACACCCATTGTATATAATAAAAAACGCTGCGCAAAACACAATACTGTAAGCGCCTGAAAAAGAATTCTGTTTGAATATTTCGACTTTGCCGAATGGCTTAATATTTGCTGCCTCGTAGCTAATGCCTTATCTGTTTATTATTGCCTTGAGAAAGGTCATATCGCGCCACTCTAGGAACACATGTTATTGTATCGTGCATGATTTTGGAGATTACACGGAGAGTCGTTCAGGAACCGTTGAGGAGAGTCGTTTTGGAACCGTTGACGAGATCGGTCGAAGATTTTGAATATGTAAAGATTTGTAAAAGAATTTGAGTAACGTGCCGAGAGTGATATAATTGAGTTTATTTGTAACGTGCCATGATTAATAAATTTATACTTATATATATAGATTATTCAAGAATTAAAGTGAAGTTGCCGAGTTTTATTTAAGATTGCCCTCAGTGTACCTGACAAGTTAACTTTATATCAGAAGTGAGATAGATCATCTTCCGAAGAGATCTTACAATACATACCCATTATAAGGAAAACAATGTTTTTTATAAAGTAGTCTTAGCTGAATATTGATGTTATACGTAGGGGAGACCGGTACACAATGAGACACTTCACAAATAATTGTTCATAGAAAGTTTATTTATGAAGGAAATCTTTTTTTTTTTAATGAAACATACAAGTACATTACATGTTTACATTGTACGGACAAAATATTGATAAAAAAAACAAGTGTTTATAACTTATAAATTTTTTTATAAAGTAGTGCAAAATGTCTCATTGTGTACCACCCCGGTACACAATGAGACAACCCATGGTACACAATGAGACATCTCTTTAATCAATGAGCAACTTATAAAACGCTTACGTTTATTATTAAATATAATAGTGCAATATTTTTAGTCTTAATTTAAACCTTATGTTTATTTATTTAAGATACTTTTAACAAATTCTTTTATTAATAATATTCACTTTTATTATGTAATGTTATGCTAATAAAGCTTTTTCTT
>NW_018020870.1:168988-181830 GCF_002006095.1 Pseudomyrmex gracilis | reverse complement strand
AAACTTACTCAATAATATAAATAAAGAATCTAAGTCATTTTTTTTATATTATAAATGTCATTTTGCTATCGAATCGTGTTGCGCAGATCTTGCTTCATATTTGGCGTCAATTTGGTCTCAAGTTATGTTATCAANCTTTGCTCGGTTTTTGGTAGCAATTTGCTGTTACTTTTTGTCGACAAGCTTTGGCAACAAAATCGAATCCTAATGCGGACACAGTTGATGCCAATTTGTTGAATATTTTTGCTTAAAATTGCTGACAATTTGCTGGCAAATTGCGAACAAATTGTTTACTGGGACTGTTGCGTTATGGCAAATCATCTTAGTGCAATTATTGCAAAATCGTCGTTAGTCATGATGCCATTTTTGTGCAATATTTTCACAATTTGCCTATTAGGGAACGAGTTTTCTAATAGATTCTTGGTCACCGAAAACGAATCCGGCGACGAAATTGACTTAGCACGTCAAATTTTCGAGAAATTTGAGATTAATTCTTACAAAAAAGAACTACTGCTGATTACATAGAAATAAAGTCAGTAATGTAAATATTACTGACAATGACATAAGAATATTATTAGGTAGTATAGAAATCACTGAGAATATTACTGGTAATTACACAGAATGCCAGTAATTCTGTCGTACCTCTGCCGCAATATATTACTGCCAGTAGTTCTTTTTTGTAAGGGTATTTATTACTGTACGATTTGTTAAATATACATTATTAACAGTAATTTTACATAATTAATAATTATGACATATATAAGTAACATTAATTTTATTAATATTCAGGTCTCAAAAATGTGTTGAGAACAGTGTAATTAGTATATATTGTTACTCTCGCGGTGAGAACGACTCGTCTTTGTCGCTAAACTCCGCGATTCGCGCAACCGTCCACGAAAATGAGAGAACGCGGCTCTTTAATCGACACTTTATTATGGCTCAAGGTACAATGATAATTACAAAGAATGCGACCGGATTTACAAATACGTCGTGACAGAATTTGCGACCGAGAATTCTCTTCTCTCACAACAACCGTCGTCGCCCGGCAACCGACAATCGCGCCGTTCACGCGATACCCGCGGCACACACGCGGTGTCCGCCGCGTAACAATATCAACAAACAATTTGTTTGCGTTGTATATATAAAAATGTATTTTAAATTATATTTAATAATAATAANAAAAATATTTTTATTTATTGTTGCAGGTACATTGTACTTCTATGTTTTTAATAAAATAATAGTTTACATAAATAATAAATGAAATGTGTAGGATAGCTTGAGAATAAATAGATAAAAATAATTATCTGTTAGTAAGAAACACAAGTGGTCTCGCAGACTGAGTGCAGGAGCTGCGAATATAGAGATCTCGAGTTCAAATCTCGCTATCACATTAGGATTTTTTCTGGTTCGGTCCCTTTCAATGGAGTTCATCGGGTGATCGGCGAGCTGAATCAGGCCTCCAGAAATTAATTCTAGTGAAATCTCAAAGTAATTCTCCTCCGACAAGGCAATATGGCAGTGGGTTTCTTTTTCTTTTTTAGTAAGTAATTCTACTTCCAAATGTGGAATCCATTCTAGGCAACAGATCTGGTCTGCGTTTGGTAGCAATCTGTCGACGTTTCTGACAGATCTGCTCTGTATTTGCTAAAAAAGACAGAAAAAGACTTCTGTTGACAGTTTTGATAACAGATATGTTCTGTATTTAGCGATATTTTGGCGCCAACAGACGATGACCAAATCTGTTGTGGATTTGGTGCCTCACTTTGGCTTCGCTTTGCTAGTGGCAGATCTGTTACGATTTTCGTCTCGTTTTGGCATATTTACATGTAGGACAGATTCAATCACCAAACCGTATCCTAGTGAGGACACAGTAGGCTATGGTTTTGGCAGTAAATTCCGCCGGCGATTTTTGACAAATCCACAACATCTCACAACCAAATTGTTTGCTGGGTATATATATATATACATATATATATGTACAGGATGTTTACTAATTGCCGTCTATCCGCTCGTACGTAGATAGAGGGGGTTATTTTAAGACAAAAAGTTCTATACCACTTTGGAAAATTCGCAATAATGAACGAAATATTAATTAATAAATATCCGCTTCTTCAGCGTAAGGATAGCCCAGTCTGTCGCGCCGTAGCGACAGAATGGGAAGAACTAATAGAATAAGTCCTTTTCTTATAAATCAGTAGGGAGATTTTTTATTCGATTTTTATTAAATATTGATCAAATATACTTAATTTAAAATAACGTGTATACATAGACAGCATGTAGACTATGTTCGGGCAGCGCGCTATTCGCGCTATTATATTCCGTCGCTACGGCGCGACAGACTCGGCTGTTCTTACGGATGCACGCTGATTAGCGGATTTTTATTAATTAATACTTTGTTAATTAATTGTGAATCTTGCAAAGTGGTATACAACTTTTTATCTTAGAATAACTTCTTCTATCTACTTACGAGACGGCAAGTACCAAACACTCTTTATATATATACAGAGTATCCGACAATTAGTGTAAAATCGCTCGTAGACAAGTAGAAGGAGTAAAACTGAATCGAAAAGTCCTGAATTATTTTTTTCTGTTACATATAGTAAAGGAGTAATTATTGAATAAATCAAGCCAAACAGCGCTGACGTTTAGCCAAACGCACGTCAGTGAACTACTCGTCTGGTGTACGTGAGCGCTCCAGGACTTTTCGACTCAGTTTTACTCTTTCTACCTACGAAAGATTTTACACTAATTGTCGGCCACTCTGTATATATACAGGGTGATTCAGAACAACCTTTATCCTTGAAAATACATATTTTTGACTAAATTCTAAAACAACTTTTTATTTGACAAAATTTTGTCTGAAGCTTACTTTTTGAGTTAGTAATAAAAATAGGTGACTTACTACGTGTTGGATACAAGAGGTAGGCAGAGGCGCAACTCAGCGTCAGACGCGGGCGATTACGTATGGTGCCTGACGCGATCAGCTGATCGCTACACACTGTATCTGTCTCTGTCTCTTTCTGTTTCTCTCACTTATTTATTTATTCATTTGTAATTTGTAGCACTTAATCCGTACATCACATAAATCACTGTCAATCACAGTGAGTTGCGTCGCCTCTGCTTATCTCTTGTATCCGACTCGTGGTAAGTCACCTTTTTACTAATAACTCAAAAAGTAAGCTTCAGACAAAATTTTGTCAAATAAAAAGGTGTTCTAGAGTTTTGTCAAGAATATGTATTTTCAAGGATAAAGGGTTGTTCTGAATCACTTTGTATATACAAGGTGTCCCAGAATTGGTGTAACATTTCTCGTAAACAAATAGAAGGAGTAAACCTGAGTCAAAAAGTCATATACTATTTTGCTAGATTCGCAATAGTTACCGAGATCTTAATTAACAAAGATAAGCGAATAATCATGCATCGGGCTGTCTTACGCGCGTAAGATAGCTCAGTGCGCTGTGCGCGCTTACACCGAGAGAATGGTTTCTTTAGAGATAAATCGAGATTACTCTCAGGCTCTATAAGTCTTATTAAACTAATAATATATGAATATAGGGACATAGTTGTTAGAATTTACGCTGGAAGAAGAAGCGGTATTAATAAGATCTGATCACATTTGATAGATATACAAAGTATTGCGAGACAAACTCCAAGTGCCTCGGTGGCCTAACAGGAAAGGCGACGGCCCGGAAAGCCGGAGATTCCAGGTTTGACTCTTGGCTGAGGAGTTTTTTTCGCAATATTTTAAAATTAGGTAGGGGGGTATACAGGGTCCTTCATATATATGTGATGCAAATCCAGCATCCTATATAGAGGACAAAAATTATTTCGAAGTATATATGTGTATATATGTATATATATTTAAAAAAAAGCACATTCACGCACATCCTGCGAACGGCTCTTCATGTCCCTATATTCATATAGTATTGGTTTCTGTAGATTTAACAAATTTTATTAAATCCAAACAAATTATTTCATTGGAATAGTCCAAACAATTTTGATTTTGAACTAAACATTCCGATTGTTTGAATTTCAAACAAAGTATTTTGTTAAATTAAATAAATCTAAAACTTCAATAAAAAAAACTCGCGACTTGCGCTCTTACACAACTTCGAGATTTTTTTTACTTGAAGTAATCTTTGGTGGCCCGATTCAGCTTGTCAATCAACCGATGAACTCCATTGAAAGAGACTGGATCTGAAAAAATCCTAAGGTGATAGCGGGATTTCGAACTCGAGACGCCTCCGTCGTATTCGCAGCCCCTGCACTCATTGTCAGTTTGCAAGACTACTTGTTCCTTACTAAAATGTGATTATTTTTATGTACTTATTCTCAAGCTATCCTATACGCATTTCATTTATTATTTCTTTAAATTATTATTTTATTAAAAATATTGCAGCGCAATGTATCTGCAACAATGGATAAAAATATTTCTCTTATTATTATTATTTATTATTCTTATAATTTAAAGTACATTTTTACAACACGAAATTTTTTGTCACAAACAATGCTATATTTAAATCAAGTATATTTTATGTTACAAAATGATTTTGTTCATTAAATACTGCTTATTAAAACCAAAGAAAATATTATTTTGTTGGAATAAATTATTTCAAACATTTGTATTGTTTTCGTCAAATAAGTTGATTTATTTTAACGTAACAATATAATTTTCATTCAACAAAATTGTTGTTTGGTATAAAATTATGTTGTTTGAATGCAACAAATAAGAGTCAAACAAATTGGAGTATTAAATTTAAAGAAATCGTTTTCTCTGTGTACGGTGGTACCCGTAGCAACATATGGGAGGAGCTAATATAATAGCATATACTATAACATGTACATATCAAAATGTTATCGTGCGAAGCGCGCCGGGCTGTCCTACGCGCGTAAGACAGCTCGACGTACGCTTATTCGCGGATCTTTGTTAATTACGGTAACTAGTGCGAATGTAGCAAAATGGTATAGGACTTATCGACTTACAAGGGATGGGCACGAATTGCAAAATACGAAATTGAATGAGCCATAGTTCATTTGAAAGGGGAGGTCGAAGGTATAAAAAGTGTAAGAGGGTTTGAGTGCATGGGCCTTAGTTTACGAGAATTTTGCATGCAAAGTTAAGCGTGCGGCCAGCTGTACGTTAAGTAACATAAATAAGTTAGACTCAGTGTGAAGCGTCGTGGCTGCGGCCTAAGGCGCTCTGTAATTTTTGGCGTCTATTGCGAGTTCGAAACCTCGCGTGCCAACTTTTTTTTCATTATAACGACTATATCTATCAACTGAATTAATTGTTCTTATTTTTTGGAATAAAATAATAATAACGACGCAATTAATTAATTATATATAATAAAACCAAGAACGGGAATTTCTGTACTTCTTTATGTTTATTCATCGTGTTTTTATTTTTTATAAATTTTGGACATTGCTATACACTGTTGTGGATGAAAATTAATATAAAAATATTGAAAACATAAATGGATTGCATCAACCGTACGTGGGCAACAATTCATTTTTGTTAATTGTTGATTCCTGGAGAGGTCAAACAAAATATAAATATGTATAACGCTAATTTTATAAATGATGAAAATAAGCCGACATGTAACTTGCAATTTATATCTCCAAAGTGCACTCCGATTTGCCAACCTTGCGATGTCTATTTTTTCACACAAAGTCAAACTTATCATTAAACGAATTCAAAAATTTTGCCTTAGACCGCAGCCACACTTCACGTTGAGTCTAACTTATTTATGTTACTTAACGTACAGCTGGCACGCTTAACTTTGCATGCAAAATTCTCGTAAACTAAGGCCCATGCACTCAAATCCTCTTACACTTTTTATACCCTCGACCTCCCCTTTCGAATGAACTATTGCTCATTCAATTTCGTATTTCGCAATTTGTGCCCACCCCTTGTTAGTTTTACTCCTGTCTACGAGAGATGTTACACCAATTCTGAGACACCCTGTATATATGTATATTTAGGGTAGAATTGAGGTTATGTGTGTGTGTATATTTACATATATGTATATATACATACAGTTTTATAAGTTTTCTATATTTTTTATATTTTTATTTATATTTAACACAGTTATTTAATTTTACTTTTTTATATAAAAAGTAACTAAACATATTTATTTTTAAGAAAATTACACACTTGCAATAAAAAATGTATACATAAATAACATGTAATACAAAAAATAATGTTAAAAGAATAATATTAAAAATAAAATAATGTTACTATAATAAAAATAAATTGCAATAAGTTGAGTTCAAACATACCTTGAAGACAGAATGCAATCAGAGCCCAATCTGTACTGTTTTGTAGTTTTAAAAAATTATGTTTGTCAAGGGAAAACTTGCCTCAGAGATTAAAACTGATAAACTAAACACAACGTAAGCAAAGTGAGACACAACTTTTACACGCGTTTTATATATACATATATGTGTGGATTTCTCCACACACAATATACGTAGACACAAGCACCCTGAGGTCAAAAAACAAGAAAACGACATGACCCCGGTTATTTTGATTTCTAAAGTTTTCCAAAGCAAACCTTTAACTTCTTTGTATTCGACATGATATAATTGACTTATTTTGTAATTTTATGTGACTCATTTCAGAGACAGATTTCATATAATACATATAAATTCTTTATTGTTGTTAATAATCAGTTTTATATACATCTAAAAAATTTACAGTTATTATATGTCTTAATGATAAATTTTAAAACCTACTTTTATAATTAGTTTATTTATTTAAACAATTAGTGATAAATTGAGATTACTCTCAGGTTCTATAAGTCTTATTAAACTAATAATATCTGAATATAAAGACGTTAAGAGCCGTTCACAGGATGTTGTGCGTGAATGTGCTTATGTCTATATATATATTTATTGTTTATTTATTTATTAAATACATCTAATAAAGTGTCAAAGTTATGGTAACTTTGCGTAAGGTCAATTAAATTTTATATATTTATTTATAATTACATATTTAGATTGTCACTGAAAAAGATCCGAAAATTGAATCAAAAACTTTGACGTAGATTTTAAATAAACTTTGTCAAATACAAACATCTAGTTTTTTGCTTGTATTGGCCTCTTTATTGCTATTTACTAACAATTTGTAAATGTGAAAGTTTTGTACAATGAAAAAATAAAACCGTGAAATAATCACATGTCGTACGTAACAAATAAAAAGCGACAATCGCACATCTCTCAGCTATAATCAAATTGTTATTGATCAAGTTGTTTTAAACTGATAATAATTAATAAATATACACACGATTTTTTACATTTACTCCCATACGTACCTACACATGATTTTACATTCATATACAGTTATGTGTACAGATTTGCACGATTCTATATACGATTTTATGAAACTTTTAGATATTTAAACTAAGGAATGTATAAACAGTCATGTGAGCCGTTCGCTGGACGTTGTGCGAAAATATGTATATATATATACATACGTGTACACGTGTAAATCTTATACGTGAGTTTTTAAATTGAGATTTCAATTCTTACATTCATATAGGATGCTATTTTTGCATTTTATATGAGAGACCCCGTATACTCTTCTACCTACTTTTAAAATATTGCAAAAAAAACTTTTCGGCCAGAAGTCAATCCTGGAATCTCCGGCTTTCCGTGCCGTCGCCTTTCCTATTCGGTCATCGAGACACTTGGAGTTTGTCTCGCAATATTTATACATATATCACAAATAATCTGATATTAAGCACGGTAGTGTCTTGCGCCAAGTTTACGCGCAACGAAGTGGCGCTCGAACTGCATGAGCACACCTTGCCTATTATACGCGAAAATCAGACATTTCAGTAGAAGGGAGATATTTAATCAACAATGTTTTAATACCGAATAAACCGATTGATTTTTTTTCTCGTTTGATTCGCGTTGAAAAACTGAAGAAAAAAGTATTCTTGCGTTTTTTTGGTCTGTGGCTTCTGAATGGAGATATTTGAAGATAATCCAAAACACTGTTGAATTCACATTAAGAAACGTGGTCATCGTTAGATATTTAGGAATGTGTGCATGTTTGTAGTGCTTCTAAAACATGGCGATATCAGCGCGCTGAACGAAAGAAAAAGAAAAGAATTGTAGTATTTGATGAGAGAGAGAGAGGGGTGGGGTGAGAGAGGGAGAGGGGGGAAAGGGAGGGAGAGAGGGAGAGAGAGAGAGAGAGAGAGAGAGAGAGAAAGAGAGAGATTGATTGATTGATTGATTGATTGATCTTTATTTAGCTTTCTCAGCTATTTTAAAAAACAGTTTTAACAAACATTTGCTATAACATATGTTTTTACCATTCTTTTAAACGATTCGAGTTTTTCTTTACTTTTTATTTCCGCTGGTAAGGCGTTGTACATTTTTATCCCTTCATAAAACATACTTTTTTATACGCTCTTTGTTTTTCTAAGTTTTATTTTAATGTCTCCAATTTGCCTCTTTTCTCTTTTACTTTCTATTATTTCTAACCTATCCTATCCTATCTCTTAATGGTAACAAGTTTCTTAAGATCTTAACAATAAATATACAAACATTATAATATAACCGTTGTTGTATAGACATAAATTGCAGTGCATCTCGCATACATTCTACTTTGGTATACCTATCACACTGTAATATTACTTTCATAGCCCGATTTTGTGCCACCTGCAACTGACTTAGCTGCGTTTCACCCATATTTAGTAATAGCGTCGCGCAATACTCAAAGTGCGGCGCTATGATTGTCTTGTATATAATACATCTAGTGTACGCTGATATAAAGTTGCCTTTTCTATTTAAGAAACTCGTTTTTTACCTATTTTCTTTAGCATATATTCACAATGAGCTTTAAATCTTAATTTGATCAATAATTTTTTTCATCAATAATTATACCTAGATACTTCATTGTTTCTACACGCTCTATCTCAATACCGTCCAGGCATTTCAGTGTAATAATACTTCTCAATTCTTTTCGTATACTTCTGACTATCATAAATTTCGTTTTTTCCGCATTCATTTTTAGCTTGTTTATATTCATCCACTGCTCGACTACATTAAATGCTGTATTCATTTTACTTTCTAAATCCGTGCTACTTTCTCCACTTACGTATATTAAGGTGTCATCAGCAAACATTTTTATACTGCATCCTTTTGGACAGATTTTGATTATATCATTTATATATACTACAAATAACAAAGGTCCCAGTACTGATCTCTGTGGTATTCCATATTCTGTTGTTAGTAATCTAGACCACTTATGATTAAATTGCACTTGCTGTTTTCTATTGCTTAGATACGATTTAAGCCACTCTAAGACCACTTCTCTAATTCCATACTGATACAATTTCCCTAATAATCTTTCTCTATCTATTGTCTTGAACGCTCTTTTAAGGTCCATGAAAATTACTCCCACCATTTGTCTCTCACTTACTACTAGTTTCCATTCGTCAATGACAGTTTGAATCGCTGTCTCGCACGAATACTGTTTTCTGAACTCCGACTGATGCTCTGTAATAATAGCNTTACTTTCTAGATACATTTTAAGCTGTTCTTTTACTACTAATTCTAACACTTTCTCAAATACTGGTAATATATTAATAGGTCTGTATTCACTTGCTTTTTTCGCTTTATTTATTTTTGGTATCGGCACTATCGTCGAAGTTTTCCATCCTTCCGGACAGAAATCAACTCTCAAAGAACTGTGTATAATATCTGCAAACTCCTCTTTTATTACGCAAAAAGCTGCTTTTAATACATCACTAGTTATCCCCTCATCCGTACCTTTCGTTTTTGGTAATCTCATAATAATTTTTTCTAACTCGTCTAGCTCTATCATCTCGAAATTTTCCATAATTCCTTTGTTCTCGATAACATAAATAATTATTTTATTAATACCGCTAGACTTACCTACATTTACAGATTGTACTATATTATTAATACTTTTTATGTAGTATAAATTAAATTTATCGGCTACATTCGGCTCATCAATATTATCTAAGATTTCAAAATCTATACTTTCTACTATCTTTGTTCTTACTGGCTCACCTTTAATTATTTCTTTCAAGGTTTTCCACATAGTCGTAAAATTTTCTTTGTTGAGATCTATCATATTTTCATAATACTCTCTTTTTTTATCTCTAATTAATTTTAAAACTGTATTCCTTTCAGTTTTATATTGCAACCAATTTTGCTCACTAGTTTCATAAACCGCTTTCTTGTATGCTTTATCTCTTCTATCAGCTGCTTCTCTTATTTCATCTGAGAACCACTTTTTCCCTTCCCACACCTTTAGAATTCTAAACTTTCTTATCGGCGCCACTATATCTAACGCTTCTACTATACTGTCAACAAGCTTTGTCGCTCTCATACTGACATTCATATCTTGTCTTTTATGCAATTTATTTTCTACTAATCTGGTAAATTCACTTACATCAAAGTTCTTAAATCTTCTAGCGCTAAATTCTCTATAGTTATTTTTACTTCTTTTAGCACCAAATTTAACTTGAAGCCATGCGTGATCCGTAATTTTAGGTTCGTAAACTACCTGTACTTCTAAACTATCATTGTTAGCGAAGATTAAATCAATGATTATCTGACTGTCTTTCGTGATTTTTGTCGGTTTATTAACGTATTGTTTCATACCTAAGCTTAGCATTATCGTTTGCAGCTTCTTCGCATAAAAGGAATATATCATAAAATCTATATTAAAGTCACTAATTACTATACATTTTTCTTTTATTGTTAACTCCTCTACTATATCTTCCAGAAATCTCATTACGTCACCATGCGACGCGCTTGGTGAATGACATACTACCATAATTACTTCTTTACACAATTTTTCTTTTACTTCTACCGCTACAACAGTTCAATTTTAAGGTTTTTGCTAATATTATTTCATATTTAACATCATCTCTTATATACAAAACAATCCCTCCTGTATTTCTGTTCTCAGTGTTACACCTAACTATACTATAACCCTGAACGCTCACTTCACTATCATCAATCTCATCAGTCAATCTAGTTTCTGACAGTGCTAAGAATGCAAGATTTATTTTCTTCAAAATCTGATGCTGTATCTCATCTTTATGCGCCGTTAAACTTTGTGCATTTGTATATAGCATTAGCTCCACATCTTCCTGTAGTTGCTATTTAGTGTCCTTCCAGCCAGCTCTCCTCTTCTCTTCTTGCAATGCTCTCTTAAATGTTGGACACTCCATACTGAGAGCGTCGTGCTCGTCATTTATTTTCAGGTTGTATGTTTGAATTTTGAACATACAATTTACACACTTCTTCTTTGTCGCTAAGCAGTCATTCGAGTTGTGATTTCCTGCACATTTGTGACATGTCTTGTTTCTGACACAGTTTTTAGCTATGTGATAATAACCCCAGCATTTAAAACATCTTTTAACACTAACATGATTAAATACAGGACATTTCTTTCATCCTATATTTAATTTGCTTTTCTTCAAAATCAACTCGTGTGTTTCATCATCTGTTTCTAATATTATTGATCCCTCTTCACTTTCTCGTTTTTTAGACTGGTTGTTATTATTTTTCTTTTCTTTAATTATTTTCTTCACTATTCGCATATTCATTGTACTCATTTTATTCTGCCTTTTTATCGTAGATATAAGTTCATCATCATTCAAATTTATCTCTTTTATCCCTACATTAATAACTTTTAATTTCGGCTTTGATTGCGGTGATTCCACTACTTTATAATTTTCTCCTAGTTTAGCTTGAACTGTTTTCTTCAATTTTTTTACTTCCTCTCCAGTTTCACATTCCATTATTACAGTTCCCTTGCTTCTTTTTCTTAATTTCGTTACTCCCATCGCCATGTTCTTAATATCCACTTTTTCTTTTAGTAGCTTTTTTGTGGTTTCACTCTCCTGTTCCAATTTTGGCTTCACAATTATAATATTTTCTCTCTTCATTTCTTTAACTGCTTTACTGTAGCTTCTTTGCGTTCCTGACGGAATATATATCTGACGCTGGTTCGCGCACTACTCCCTGTATTATTCTTCTTAGATTTTTCAGTTCGTGTTTAACGTTTCCCAATTCTTCTCGAACTATGTCTTTAATCATCATTTTGATTTCTTTCTTACACGTTGTTTCATCTTTGATTTCTTTCATAGTTCTTATAAGATAATCTATTTTTATATCAATGCCAGTCGGTCCACTCATTCCTGATGATTTATTTCCACTACTCGGTGCCGTGAATGATCCCGCAGAACCTATAAACCCTGTAGAACCTGTCCTATCCCTGCTGCTCCCCGTCGTCGTCGGAGCTTTCTTCATACCTGCTTCTTGGCCGTTTTCAACGAAAAACTCTTCAAACGGACCAGCACATTGCACCAATTCTCGGTTTCTATCATAAACTCTATGTTTACATACACATCCCGGGTGGTAAAAAAGTTTGACACAAGACCTGCACTCAACAACTTTGGTTTTTATTACCTTCTTAAATGCCGAACATCGGTATTCTGCATGTTCATCGTCCATGCCGTTAATTACCGACCAGAATCGTTAACAGGAATCAAATAAGGCCGATACGAGCCATTCGCAGGATGTTTGTGCGGAAACTATGCGTGTACAAATATATATATATATAAATGTAACGAATTTTACTTTTAAAATCTTTACAAGTATTTTTTGAATTGAAATCTCAATTCTTAAAATCATACGGGAGTATGGCCGAGGAGTTTTTTTCGCAATATTTTAAAATTAGTTAGGGGGGTATCCGGGGTTTTCCATATGTGAGATGCAAATCTAGCATCCCGTATGATTTTAAGAATTGAGATTTCAATTCAAAAAATACTTGTAAAAATTTTACAAGT
>NW_018020870.1:159802-166743 GCF_002006095.1 Pseudomyrmex gracilis | reverse complement strand
AGAGAGAGAGAGAGAGAGAGAGAGAGAGAGAGAGAGAGAGAGAGAGAGAGAGAGAGAGAGAGAGACTTGTGTAGACTTTGTCTCCTAAAATGAAAGCAGCCTATTTCTAATTCTTATTTCTAATAGTTTCTCTATTAGAAATATTATGCTCAGACCCTGATTCTTACCATTTTGCGTTCCAAAACCGTTCGATTTCGTAACTTACTCTGGTTTACTCGTTACCCCCACTTCCCTAGGTTTTTTAGAGTTGACGGAGTAAAATTTTGGGACGCAGCTTAGCCCGCTGCGGCAGCAAAACGTCACGTGACTCAAATTTTCTAGGACTGCTTTTGTTAGGTATATTTGCTGCTCTTACCTAACCCTCATTCGATGTTATTCTTTGTTGTTGATGAAATTATATAGTTATTGCATAAGTATCAACAATAAAATTTTTCTGGTTTTGCTGCTTTTTGTTTGTTTGAATTTTGCAGGTAATGGCATCGAGTGAGGGTTAGGTAAGAGCAGTAAATATACCTAGCGGAAGCAGTCCTAGAAAATTTGAGTCACATGACGTTTTGCTGCCGCAACGTGCTGCTGTATGAAAAGGTACCTTAATGCTCAACTATTTTGTGGTTATATGCATTTAAGGTTACATTGCTAAAATTTATTGTCTCTGTATTAATTTCTTAGTTTAATTTCTTTTGCAAACTGTCTTGCTTATTGTAACAATGAGATTTTTAGCAAAGAGAAACCTGAGAGCGGCCATCCTATTGTAATTTTTTTACGACGGTTTCAGCCGCTGGATTTAACGCCATATCCATTAAAAGTGGATCTCAAAGACCGTTCTACATTAAACGCAAGTAGCAGATCTCGTGGAATTGACCAATCGTGGAATCAAATCAGCCAAGCGACCAACGTGATTGATCAGTTCCACGAGACCTGCTACTTGCGTTTAATGTGGAACGGACTTTGAGATCCACTTTTGTGGATATGACGCTAAAACCAGCGGCTGAAACCGTCGTAAAAAATTACAATAGGATGGCCGCTCTCAGTCTTCTCTCCGTTTGTAGTTAACTTCTGTTACTATTTCAACTATATGTTTTAATTATTCTAGGTTGATTTTAGGTACAAAGTACTGCAAAAATTCGATCTGTTTGGATTGGATCAACATCACACCGAGTTTTCCTGATTATATAACAGTTTTACAATCTATCTTATATAATTTATAATTATTATTATTAATTTGTGGCATTTTATTTGGCATAGTTTCTTTGCGTCTGAAATGCGTACGAGTTGCAATTTATTTTTTTTTAATTTTATTTCTTAGTTTACTGTGCGTTTTATTTATGTATAAATAATGTAATAATTATTATAAAAAATATTTGTTAATTAAAATTGTTTTTCTTTATATTACATAATCTACTTTAAATTATATTTAATAACAAAAGAGAATTATTTATATTTATTGTTGCACTGGCTATAATATTGCAGCGCAATCTTGCTTTAGAACATTTTTATGTTGCTATGATATTGTATCCATATTGCATCTACATCGCGCAATTACTATGGAACATTACAATATTGCATTGAGATATGTTTGCAATCTTTTCGCAATTTTTTGTGCTGTATGAGACATAACGATAACAAAGAGAAATCTGAGAGCGGCCATCCTATCGTAGTTTTTTACGACGGTTTCAACCGATGGTTTTAACGCCATATCCACAAAAGTGGATCTCAAAGGCCGTTCTACACTCGATTCAATTAAAGAAGAACATTATACGCATGTGCAGTGACATAATACATAGGGCCATTCTACAATGAATTGAAAATGTCTTGTTGCCAGTTCAGTTAGCAATTACGAAAAGAAAAATATTATTTCTGGATGCGCTTTGCGGTTGCTAAAAAAGAAGTAGTCAACTTTTAACTTTTGTCAAGAGCAACTGCAGCACGTAAAATAATACTTTTTTCCTAATAGTCGCAACTGGCGACGGGACATTTTCAACTCATTGTAGAATGACCCAGAAAGAGACAACAGAAGCTAATATAAAAAGTTTCGTTTAATTAAATAAGAAATATAAAAAATATAAAAAATATTAAAAAATAATATATTGTATAGAAGTAAAACAAGACAGATTTTTTTAGGTATAGAAAAATTCAGAGAAAAATAGGATGAGAAGGAAATATTAAGAAGTGCATTGTATTGCAGTAAAAAAGTGTTTGTCAAAACCATATTCTACAAAAATGTGTGATATCCGAACAAAATATCTTTTCAAAAAAAGATTTAAAAAATCGTTAAGTACACGCGCAACTCGTATCTCTAAGAAAAAGTATTTTTATAAAAATCTTTTTTTACAAGATCTATTCTACAAAAGAAATGATATCAATAAGTTACGCCAAGTAAAATCTTGTATGTTTATACATTGTTACAAAAATATATAAAATATATAAAACTTTGTAAGGTGTTTATATGTTTTGTAAAAGAGAAAATATTCGAAATCAATAGAAAGTTCAAAATATTGTACGACCACTGCACTTTTTGTATAAAGCACTCAGTGATGTAAGAAATGACTTTACCTTGCGTGAAAAATCTTAAACTATGTCGAATCATACATATAGATATCATTTTGTGTGAAAAGGCAAAAACTCACGTAGAATGTTCCAAAATAAAACAACCCTGATAGCCAAGCATGTTTTGCAAAATGATGTAACTTAATGCTGAGCTGAAGTTTTCAACTAATTGCTGTGTATTTGCTGAAAACATGATGCATAGTCATACGTAATCGACAACACAAAGGCAAATTTGAGACATTTTGTGTCAGGAGATTCAGAGCAAACGAAGAGCAACTATTGCTCATTACATTATCAACAAATGACTTTTATTCTTAGAAAACTCTTTGCTTTATCATTCGTTTTTGGCAACATAAGAGCAACATGACGATAACAAAACAAGACACCGATGTCTGTTCTTCTGTCGTATGGTTGGTAAAAACTGTTGACATATATTTATTCTATCTTGTAGCCCATTAAATGTCGAAAACAAATGACCATATTTTAGAATAAGTAGACAAAAATAATTATATTTTAGTAAGAAACAAGTGGTCTCGCGGACTGAGTGCAGGGATTGCAAATATGAAGGTCTCGAGTTCAAATCCCACCCATCACCTTAGGATTTTTTCCGGGTCTGGTACCTTTCATTGAGTTAATCAGTTGATCGACGAACTAAATCAGATCTCCAAAGATTAATTTGAGTGAAATCTTGAATTAATTAATTCCCTTTTCACAAAGCGATGTGTCAGTAAATATATATTTGTCCGTTTTCAACATATTGTATTTTTGCTGAAATTTATGACATGTGTTGTTGGCAACTTGTTGTCATGTTGCTCTTTATGTTAGTGATAAACCGTTGACAGCAAATACACAGCAAGTTGTCGGCAACATATGTTGAATATGTGTCATGTCAAACCAAAGACAAATGCCTGACTCACCTTGTTCTAAATTTGCTAAAAACTCAAGCGTTTTGGTTTCGGCAACATGACAGCAAAAATACAGACAGGTGGCTTTCAGGGAAATTTAATGTAAAAAAACTTGGCGCGGCTGAACTCTGTCTTTAGTTTTTGGTGCAGCCGCGCCAAGTTTTTTTACATTAAATATTTTTTATTTTAAAACATTCCACATAAGATTTTGACTTTTCACACAAAGCGATACTTATTAGAAACAGTTTTTGTAGAAACATATTTATACTAATTAGTCTTTTTAATTTGGAAGCATTTTGTTTCTTTTATAAGTAATATTTATATGTAATATTTTTTTCTTTCTTTAATTTTAATTTACGCTGACCTCAAGAAAATGCGTTCAGAACGAGGAAAACCCTTCTCGTTTTTTAATTATATTTACAAATATTTTGAAACACCGATGNAGAGTGAAGATTTCGTCTTTGTTTATCGGTTTTGACTCCTCTCACTGTTGACATGCGTTGGTAGTTGTTCCTTTCTTGAATAGCTTAAGATGGTTGAAGATGATCAGAAATAAATATTGATCGAAACGTCCCGTATTAATCATGAGTGATAATTGATTTTCCAATTCCATCATTGGACAATAAAGGCCAGTTGGGTCTCCATTGAGTGTTGATTGTAATATTTTTTTTACAAGCATATTTTATTTGTAGCATTTTATTTATAATATTTTCTTTATCCATAAACATTTTTTCACACACACACACACGTATATATACACAGGAAGGTTTATTTTAAGTGTCTACTTGTCCTCAAATATTTTGGAAATTATACATTATATTACAAATGTCTAAAAAATTGGCGTAATAATCAGTCACTAGTTACTGTATGTGACGTTTTTAAGAAGTCACGTTTTGTTTTATATATACTAGCACAACACAAGCGCGCATTATGCGCACGCTATTTTATATGTTAAGAGAGCTGCAGAACCGTTCTGTTTTACCGGCCCTTTTTTGATACAACTTACTCTGCATCTATTGATCGAAATGAAAAACCGCTTCTTCAGAATAAAAAAAGAATTTTTCTACAAAATGGCCTAAATAAAAATCAACAAGAAAAAGTAAAAAATGTTCATGGACTGTTTCCACGTAGATAACATTTTTACTTTGTATATAAAAGTGGTTGTACAAATCACAATAAAACTTGTCCAAGCAATTTTAGTGACAGACGAATATTTTGAGTGTTTTAGAAAAAGATTTTGAGCTGTAACTTTTTTTGAATATCTAATTCTGGATTAAAAAACTTTTTTTACAAAGAAAATAATTTTTTTCTTTTCACGTCAATATTTGTATCTAAGGTCCTCTTTCTTTTTTTGGATTTATTTATTTCTTTTAATTTTAGACTTTAGAGAACCATAAAAAACTATTAGTTTTGTTTGACCTTGGAAAAGTCTTAATGTTACGTTATAGTCCCTGTAATTGTTTTATATAATTGGAAGCTTATATTTTTTTATGATATACTTTTGTAGTCGATATCAAGATGTTTTCGAAACACTGAATACACCCCAATCAGGAGTAAATCCGATTGATTTACGCCCACAATATATCTTTTGATACTTCTAATGCCAGCAAAACTTAAGCTTTGAAGACTTGGAAAGTTCTCAGTAAAAAAAAAACGTTTAAATTTAGAAACAATTCTGGGTTTTTTAAGTGAGTTTTTTGTTTATTCTCAGGTTTGTGATAAAAGAAAGGAAAAGCACAAAAAAAGTCATCTAGAAGTTGTGCGAATCAACCTCAACTTATACGTACTTTCTCAACACCAACGAAAGAGATAAAGTATTATGTTACGACTTTTCTTTCCTGGTTATGCTCTTTTATTTTGTTTTCTAATGCGATACTGCAAATAATAGTGTACTGTAAATATTACCTGTTTAGTAAGTTTTATTTTTCTATAAAATTACACGCAACTTCTTCTACAGCTCATGGTAATTCTTAAAGAAATTTAAAACAAGTATCGAAATAAAAAATATTAACCAACGTGAAATTTTCGGTCAATGAGAGCCATACGCTGGATGTTTGTCGCGTTATACTGTATATACAGGGTGTCCCAGAATTGGTGTAACATCTCTCGTAGACAGGTAAAAGAAGTAAAACTGAGCCGATAAGTCCTATACCATTTTGCTAGATTCGCAATAGTTCCCGAGATCTTAATTAACAAAGATCAGCGAATAAGCATGCATCGGGCTGTCTTACGCGCGTAAGACAGCCCGGCGCGCTCCGCGCGCTTACAGTGTTACCCGTAGCAACATATGGGAGGAGCTAATATAACAGCATATAGTATAACATATAAATTTTAAAATGCCAATGGAACTCAGATACGAACATTCGGAATCACAATACTACAGCCAAATCTAGGATTGAGACGTACATTTCCATGGCGATTCATTATCGCAGATGTAGCACAGCCAATCATCGGAGCAAATTTTTTGGCATACTACCACTTGCTACCAGATGTAACAAGGAAAAGGCTAATTGACGGCAAAACAGGGTTATACGTGACGGGTACAACGACTAACAGACTCCAAGCAGCAGTGGAACTAACGGTAACCACGGATGCGTCAGACAACGCTATAGGAGCAGTCATACAACAGCGGGTCGAAACACAGTGGCAGCCTTCATGAGCAAGAAATTGACAAAAACTCAACAGCGCTATAGCCCGTACGACCGAGAGCTATTAGCTATATATATAGCCATCAAACATTACAGGCATATGCTAGAGGGGCGTACCTTCTCCGTCCATACTGACCACAAACCATTGATGTACACATTTAATCAAGATTCACTACGCAGTTTACCTCGCCAGGCGCGATACTTAGAGTTCATCAGTCAATTCACCACGGAAATAAGGCACATCTCAGGCAAGGAAAACTCAGTAGCAGACACCTTGTCACGGATAGAAACAATAGAAAAAGCTATTGACTATGAAACATTAGCTCGAGCACAAAAAGAGAATGCAGAACTGCAGAAGTTACTTCAAGCTGACAAGACATTAAAACTAGAAGAAGTCCAAGTACCAGGAACTACGGTCACTATTTTCTGTGACAAAACCACAGCATTAGTCAGACATTCTTCCCGCGCGTTTATTAGCTCATATTTATTAATTTATATCTCAATAATTATTGCGAATTTTGCAAACTGGTAAATAACTTTTCTGCTCAGATTGACCCAACCTATTTACACACGTTGGTTTGATAGTTCGGTGTCAGACACCTTGTATATATATATATATATACAGAGTGTCCCAGAATTGCCGTACAATCTCTCGTAGGCAGGTAGAAGGAGTACAACTGAGTCGAAAAGTCCTGAACCATTTTTTTCTATTATTTATAATTAAGGAGTAATTATTGAGTAAATCAGGCTAATCAGCGCAGACCTTTAGCCAGGCACACGTCAGTGAGCGCTCACACACACCAGGCGCGCGGCTCACTGACGTGCGTCTGGCTAAAGGTCT
>NW_018020870.1:145874-158767 GCF_002006095.1 Pseudomyrmex gracilis | reverse complement strand
GATGACAAATTGTTAGCAGACATTAAGCAGTCTTTGACAGTTGCAACTGGTCATCAATTGGCATACAAATATAAATAGCTTCCGACGTTTGCACGACAGATTGACAACAAACAGTAAGCAGACTTGTCAACCGCGCTGATGACAGATTGACTAAACGCAATTTAATGCATTGTAATTTCAAATTCCTGTAGATGCATTATTGATAAACTATACTTTAGAGAGCAGTTTTTCTTATAAGCAGTCCTTTTCTTATAAATCAGTAGGAAGATTTTTTATTCAATTTTTATTAAATATTGATCAAATATACTTAATTGAAAATATATTTAGAGAACAGTGCTGGAATTTCCAGTCTGGAAGAAAAATGCAATTGTCAATCAAAAACCTGAATAAACAACCCTGATAGGAAACCATTTACAAAATTATGTGACGAAATCTTGCACTAAAATTGTAATTTGCAATTATACAGATATATTTTAGGAAATAGATGTAAAACCATTGATATTTTATAAAATATTTGTAGTTGTGTGCAAATTACTTTTTAAATACTATGTCGGTAAAAGAATAACGATATGGTGAATCATCTTAGCAGTATATTTGCAAAATTAATTTTAAAAAGAAAATTGTCCATAATTGAGAAAAAAATTTCAGCTATGTGATGTTTAAAATATGTAGAAATATAATTGCATATGAAGAAATCAACTTAATTCATGTACTTAAGAAAATGCATAACGACTCTTTCGCAATTTTTGACAAATATTATTTACAAAATTTTATTTTGACAAAACTGTTGCGTTATGGCGAATCATCTTAGTGCAATTATTGCAAAATCGTCGTTAGTCATGATGCCATTTTTGTGCAATATTTTCACAATTTGCCTATTAGGGAACGAGTTTTCTAATAGATTCTTGGTCACCGAAAACGAATCCGGCGACGAAATTGACTTAGCGCGTCAAATTTTCGAGAAATTTGAGATTAATTCTTACAAAAAAGAACTACTGCTGATTACATATAAATAAAGTCAGTAATATAAATATTACTGACAATGACATAAGAATATTATTAGGTATTATAGAAATCACTGAGAATATTACTGGTAATTACACAGAATGCCAGTAATTTTTTCGTACCACTGCCGCAATATATTACTGCCAGTAATTCTTTTTCGTAAGAAAATGTATCAAAATTGGTAGTTTTGGCTGTATTTATCATTTTTTTGCGGCCAAACTAAATTTTTTTTACAATTTTACTTACACCACTTTAAAGTGCTATCTTTTATCTATAATGTGAATTTATGGTTATTACTGTACGATTTTTTAAATATACATAATTAACATTAATTGTACATAATTAATATTAATGACATACGATTTTTTTTAATATACATAATTAACATTAATTTCATTAATATTCAGGTCTCAAAAATGTGTTGAGAACAGTGTAATCAGTATATATCAACAAAAAATTTGGTTGCGTTGTAAAAATATATTTTAAATTATATTTAATAATAATAACAAAAATTTTTATCTGTTGTTTCAGGTACATTGTACTTCTATTTTTTTTAAGAAAATAATAATTTACATAAATAATAATAATAATAAATGAAATGTGTAGGATAGCTTGAGAATAAATAGATAAAAATAATTATATGTTAGTAAGAAACACAAGTGGTTTCACGGACTGAGTGCAGGGGCTGCGAATATGGAGATCTCGAGTTCAAATCTCGCTCACATTAGGATTTTTTTAAGTTCGATCTCTTTCAATAGAGTTCAACGGTTGATCGGCGAGCTGAAGCAGGCCTCCAGAAATTAATTTTAGTGAAATCTCGAGTTAATTCCCCTCCGACGAGGCAATATGTCATTGGGTTTCGTTTTTTTTTTTAGTAAGTAATTCCACTTTGAAGTGTGAAATCCATTCTAGGCAACAGATCTGATCTGCGTTTGGTAGCAATGTTTCGACATTTCTAACGACAGATCTGCTCTGTATTTGCTAATGTTCTGTTGACAGTTTTGATAACAGATATGTTCTGTATTTAGCGATATTTTGGCGCCAACAGACGATGACCAAACCTGTTGTGGATTTGGTGCCTCACTTTGGCTTCGCTTTGCTAGTGGCAGACTTGTTACGATTTTGGTCTCATTGTGGCATATTTACATGGTGGACAGATTCAATCGCCAAACCGTATTCTACTGAGGACACAGTAGGCTATGGTTTTGGCATTAAATTCCACCGGCGATTTTTGACAAATCCACAACATCCCACAATCAAAGTGTTTGCTGGGTATATAGACATATTTTTCGCACAACATCCAGCGAACGGCTTTACACGACCAAGTATATTCATCGGCTAAGGTTAAAAGACTCAAGAGCCCGAGATGATTCTCAGTGTAATACTAAGTGTTAATATATGTAATGTTTATTTTTTTATATTCGTTAGTGTTCTTAACACTAAATAATGAGTTACAATACTTGTGGTTATTGGTTCAGTTATGCTTTTTACTGTATGTATATATACATACACAGGATGTTTGCAAAAGTCGGAGCTATACTTATAACAATATGTTAATGAAATCTAGTAGATAAAAAAGTTCATGTAAGCTTATGTCTGCAAATAGTACACTTTATTAAAAACTTATAAATAAGAAAAGATTTCCGAGTAGAATTGTTCTCTTTAACTCGTTATATACGGAGTCAATGATTTAGAATAGTTTACATGTCTTAATTTTATATTTGAATTTTATGACTTGTTGCACTAATTACAAAGACAATAGTTATAAATGTTTGATAATTATTCCTTCTGCAAAATTGTAGACTTTTATTTGTTGAACTAATGTCGAACTCTTTCAAATATTACTAGAAATAAATGCAGTAAATGCATTTTGGATGCAGTTTTACAGCTAATCATAAAATAAATTTTATTAAGTTTTGAATCAGCAATTCCGTATAACAAAATATAAAGAACTATTTTGCTCTTTAAATCTTTGAACGTTTATAACTTTTTAATATATACATATACATTCAAAACTTTACTAGTTATTTTTTAAAGTATCAAATTTCCCTTAAGTATCGTCACTTTATTAATAAAACAATACATTCAAAAATATATTGAAAAACATATATTTATCACTAAAGTATGACGATATTTAAGTAGAATTTGTTAGGTTACGTTAAAAAATAAATATTAAAAACTTGCAATATTTATAGAATATTTATCGTAGAATATTTATACACTTAAATACTTAAAAAAACACTACAACAATTAAATGCAATAACATTAATGTTTTCTTATAAAACATGTCTATTGATTTTCAGTTAAATCTCATTCAGATTATTGTGCGTATTATATAGACAGTTTTAGATGTGAAAATAAAATGTTACGAATGTAGACAGCTAGTCAGAAACACATATAGCATTATAAAATTTGTCTATTTGTGAGGACAATGACTTATTAAGATCATCGAGAAATCATGTAGGGAAGACCGGGGCTAGTTGCCTATAGGGATAGGTAGACTAATTGTTAATAACATTGCACCTATATGTGCTTTGTCGCGGAAAAATTTATTGTAGAAACAAGTCACATTTACTATGCTATTCACTTGTTTTCTACGCCGTGATCGCACGTTACTTCAGAATTATCAGCGTTTATCGAAAAATTAGCTGCGTAAGTAAATATTTTTTCTTGAAGATTTTATGTTCTCATGCTGTATATAGTTACGGTAGGAGAAATGTTAAAGAAATATATTAAAGTTTGTTTATTAAATAAACTATTGAAGCAATAATTTTTGTATATATAATTAATATATAATTAATTAAAGGTTAAGATAGAGCATTGAAGAGAAAATGATCGTTCGAGGCTAGTTGGCTAATAACGTCTGGGGTTATATGACTAGCTAATCAACCAACTCCAGTAATATCAGTTTTTACTCAATTTTCGTTATACTGAAGAATGATTAAATAATAACTTGTTTTATAGAATAATGATAACATATAAAAGAAAATCAGAAAGAGATTTAACTTCAAAGGAGATTAAAACTTAAAACTTAAAATTTAAAAATTAAAAATTAAAAATTTTTAACTGTTATTTTGTTGCAAAAGCAATTTTCATGTTTTGTTTAAATTTGATAAATATGTAATCATTATAATTTGTGTTGAGAAATCAATTAGTTTATTATTAAAATATGAAAAAAAGATAAATAATATTTTATAATAAAACAATTTCTTTGACATTGTGTTATTATATTAAACCACTAAGTTGTTAGTAACATTTTCTTAACTTCTTATACTTTAGTCAACTTATCCCATACTGTAAGTCTACCAACTTCGACTATGGGGCTAGTTGACTAACATGAAAGGTGTTCAAAAAATATTGAAGTATTTTAGTAGTAACATTGAGTCTCTCTACCTTTACTATTTCATCACATAGTCAAATATGTCTTACAAGATATACTAACCATTACAATGATATTTCGCATATAATTTATTAAAAATTAAATACTGAAAAATTGGCCTACTAGCTCCGGTCTCTCCTATACATAGAAGAGATTTTTATTACCACGTCGTTTACAAAAAAAATAGCAATCAAGTTTTTCTCATAAACTACTACTTTTTATACATGTAAATTTATAAATTATAAGTTCGAAATTTTTCATGTATAATGATAGCCACAAGTGTATTTTATAAGATAAAACCAATATTTGTTTAAATTTATTAAGAAGTCATTTATGTAAATTTTCCAGTATTGAATATCTACTATATTTAATTGGTTGTATAAAGCTTGACAATTAAACTGTTACAATACATTAATTGTTTTCTAAAAGAAATATAGTTTAGTCGGCTTTCACTCAACTGCTTGCAAGGAGCATGTCATATCAGTATAAAAGCTGGCTTAGATACATAAAATAATAATTAAAATGCTTTTTGCAGTTTTCAAAAAAGTTCGAAAAATATTTCTAGTTTTCCATTGCTTATATTGTATTAAATCTTTAATTTTGTAAAAACGAGATATTCTTAAATTCCAGTATCTTTAAAATTCAGCAGCGTAATAATTATTATGCATAGTAATTTTAAAATTAATAAAATATACGACGACCACTTGTTGAATAAATTTTTAAAATTTACGTGTAAAAATAATATAGACACTATTAAAGGCTGCCAGAAAGCTAAGTACAGCTTGTATGAGCTTGATTTTAGTAATTAGTTTTGATATATCTAATATTCTATTAAAATACTGCAAATTGATCAACACAAGAACTGAAATAAGTAAACCTTGTTGTAATATCAATTATGAATGTCATATCGCGGCATAATTGACATAGAATCTTTTATTTATTATTCTATTGTTATTGATTTTATTAATAGTATGTATTAAAAGTTAAAGATGGCTCTCTCTCTCTCTCTCTCTCTCTCTCTCTCTCTTCGCGTAATATTTTTAGAATAGACAGTTGAAATCAATAAATCTGCAACTAATGCAATATTTATTGCGTTCGTTTTTGTAAATCAAATTGCTTTTTTATCTTGGAAATTTCTATGTTCGATCAGTGCAATTAATCGATTAGCTTTATTTGCGTTCAGGTTTGCGTCACCTCTGACATCTCAACGATTTGCAATGCTGAATGCAGCTATTAGTAGAGCGCATTTACGTTTTGATTTTTGTTGTGTTTTGTTAATTAACAAAACATAATATAAGTAAAAGTTAATTGAACAACATAAGTACTATTTTATTTAAGTGAAACTTTATAAAAACTTATTTATTTTTTAATTGTTACTCACCTATAATTGATAACAATTGTTAATTACCTATAATTGACAACAAAAATTGAAACATATAAATGCGTCTTAAATTATCATGCTAGTTTAACCCAGAATGTTTTTTACACTTCAGCGTCGGAAAAGTGAAGCTCACGTCACAGCAATTCTTTTTACAAATCCGAAATCCATACTTAACTTTTAGTCCTTTCGAGACATAATCTGCACAATAGAAAGTGTTTATGTCTTATACATTGGTAGTACGAAGCTATTGAAACATGATGGGGTGTACGAACACCCCAGATAACTGCTTGTGTAACTATATAAGTTCGAATATGGTAAGAGTATAAAGTACAAGTTTGAAATAATAATATGAGTTGAAAATAACATAAGATGACGTTATGAATACTTATATTAAAATAAATAAATAAATAATAATACATAGATATAACAATTAATATAAAATAATAAAACTAACTAGTGAAGAAAAACAGATATGTAAAGATTTAGAAAATAACAAATAAGAAAAACAACTTTTAACCTGCAGAGCGACACAGAATTGTTAGATAATAGTTATTTACCACTCATCGATAATTCAGACGTTTAATCGAAATGTTGTATGTGTTCCTACTCAGATATGAGTGTTTTTCAGTCCCGTCTCGACCACGTTAGTGAAAAGTCACAGTTACTTATGTGTTTGACTAAACATCAATTTTATTTATTTGACATCTTATTTATATTGACATCTACAACTTGTTTGGACATGTGCTAAGTGACTGTGATTTTAGGACATTTTTATTTCCATCTTGTTAAACGATTTTGTATGTATAATAGAATTGACAACGTCAACACATTTAACTTATCAAATATTTATGTTATCTGTTTACTTTTGTATCCCATGTATTTTAGAATTACATTGATAAGGACCAAATCTCCGGTCGAAACGTCTGTACACTGTTATATTCAATAAAATTTTCAACACACAAACAACAGTGTTTGTGCTTCCAGTGGTCTTGTTACATCACTATGTTTATCTTGGATATTTGGAGCCTTCATTACCTTTTGCTGATAAATAATAAATTGTTTTAAATTTTATACAAAACATAAACTTTTGAGGATGAATCACTTACTGTGTAAGAAACATATGCAATATACATTTGTTCAACCTGTATAGAAGAGGATTCTAGCAAATAAATTATTCGCTAAACTCTAGTAGGAGCTAACACCTATGCAGCTGTCTATAAATTAAAAAATATTTAAAAATTTTGAAAATTATTTTTGGTTTGTTACTTTTTACTGTATAAAGTTTATATAAAATTGTTTCTCTTATAATATATATATATAAAGATTACTATATTTTATTCCTATATTGTTTTATTACTATATTGTTTATTTTTATTTAAAACTACTTTATGTAATGTATTTTTATATAACATAATAAACAAATATAATAACACTTAACCACTATTATTACTATTATAAATATGATAAAAATAAACTACTTTTAATACTTTTAGAACAACAAATATAAAATACATGAATTTATATGTGATAGCGATTTAGCCTTATTTTAAGTTGCTATAAAATAAATATTAATATATTTCGTAGTTTAAAATAAATATTACATAATATTTTTGATTTTTTTTATAATGAATAGTTTTTACAAACTTTTAAATACAATTTTATTTAAAAATCCGCAATATAAAAGCATTTTATTAACTGATATTTTTATATTTTAGAAAATCTGTCATAATAAGCTTCTTAATGTCTTTTTTTGTTTGTTTTTTATTTTCTTAATTTTGTTTACTTTTTTCAGAAACTATTAATTAAATCTATATCCATAATGTCCTTACTTCTTAATAAATTATAGAACAATCAATAATTTACAATATGTGATAAATAACAATGACTTTTAATTGGGATGTAAAAAACATCCCAGTTGACCGTTTACGCAAAAAATAGGGTAATTATTTTCGGGTTAAGTAAGTAACTTATCTCAAAAGATTCCTGTTTTTTATGATACAAAGTGTCAAGAACTTAATCTAACCTAATCTAATCTAACTTAATTTAACTTAAAATAGTATAACAACTTTTTTTCTTAACATTCTAAGATCAAAAGTTTATGTAACATGTAGATCATATCTTTGCTTAGTTTGTAATAAACATTTTAATGCAACATAGTTTTTTCAAAAATGCTTATTTATAAAAATGTTACGATATATTGTGTCAAAAGATTTAGAGTACTATCTATTTAATATTATAAAAACTCGTATGTGCAATTTCTTTAGCTTGCTCAATTATGTATATTTTAAGTTTAATAATTAATAATAAATAAATGTAATATAATAATAATAAGTTTTTTCTAAAAGTATCGCGCTTTTATTTTTATGGAACTTAATTTATCTTTGTTTGATATTAAACTAACTTTTGATATAAATTGTGTATTTTCATACTTTTCCAATTGATTTGGCATATAGTAACAAATAAAGAAAAATAAGCACAAAGAGTTTCAAAAATAAATACCAATTTCTTTTTAAAGAGTTAATTTATTTCTAACTACTATCTTACTCGTACGGACGCTTTCCAGCGCGGCAGATAATTAATGGGTCAAATACATGTGGTAAAATATGCAAGCTCGCGGCCGCGAAAAAAGGGACGACGTCAAACATATAGTCATATCCCGCGACCTGATTCCGAGAAGGTGATACAAGGACGCGTGTGACGTGACAGTTTTAATAATTGTTTTTATTGAGACGATGTTTCACGCGGTTTTGAGTATTTTTTTGGAAGAAAAACAATACTTAATTATTTCAAGCGCAATCTTTGCTGCGCTATTCTACAATATTATAATATTGATTGTTTGTGCAAGACAAACGGAATCCATTAATCAAATCTTATAAGCGCACGCACGCACAGATAAATACATGCACTTACTAAATCGAGTATGCTACAACGTAAGTATTATGTGAAGATAGAATAGCCAGTCTCTACTGACCTGGTTCTCTGAGTTAAGCAGTTTCAGTTGCTCATTGATGAGACTATATTTGGTGCTTTCCTCTTTGCGCAGCGCCCGTTCTTTCTTTAGCTCTGGACTCCAAAAGGTCTTAATACTATGCATCGAGCTGCCCAACTTCTGATTCGTCAGTTCGAGCTCCTTCTTCAAGTTGCCGAGTTCACGTTGCAGATCATTGTTCTGATGCTGTAGCTCGCCGATGTAGCCACCGCTGTCGCGCAGCATGTGCGGATTTGGGCTCTGCCGCGCTGATCTCGAACCGTACAGCTCGTCTTCCAAATAGAGACCACGATCGCGGCTACGTTCGCGGCTCGGTTCGCGTATTGGCACAAATTCCCGATCATGATCCAAAACGCCGGCAGAAGCACGGTCAAGACTGGTGTAACGCGCTACCATGCCCGCCGAGCTGGACATGGCGGGTCGCGAGGCGCTTCTGGATCGGTGATGTCCACCCCCACCGCCCCCAGTCGACATGCTTCTACCCCTCTCCTCAAGCATCACGGGACTGCCGAGGTCTTCGTCGCGAGAGTAGTACGGACTACCCAGCTGATGGTGATGGTAGCTGCCACCGCTACCGTAACCGAGATGTTCTGGCGAGTTATTGCCGCTGCGTGTTCCCCTTTGCTTGCGACCACCGAGAGGACTGCCACGACCACTTGCATAACTGCGTGACGGGCTACGGTCAACAGTCGGCAGTTCGCCCATGCGACGACCGCTGCGTGGCGAACGTGTACCACCACCAGGACCGACCACACCACTACTGCTTGAATAAGGGTCCCGTGACATTCTATAGAGAACCTGTACGCGAATTTGAACCTCCTTGTTATCTTATTTCTCCGATCTCTTCTTCTTGCTGTTTTTTTGTCTTTAGTCTCAGGATCTTAATCTTATCGGTGTTCTGTTTCAGTGTTTGCTACGTTCTTCTTCTTCAATCTTTTGATAGAATCTTTCACGATCGCTTTGTGCGAGTAGTAAAATGTATGTAAGTCTCTTAACGACTTGGCAGCAATTTGGTCAGTCCTTTTCGGCAGTGCAGTTTCTCATTTCTTTTTTTCAAAACTTCTAAAATTTTACGCTCTGTTTGTCACGCATGATGACCAAACGGTTCTTGATTCTTCTGATTCTCATTATCCTTATATTTTTTTACATTCATATCAGCTCAAATATCTGTGATTGTCTAGTGATTTAGTCAACAAGCGTTTCCTTGTCACAGCGAGTCGTTTGCTTCTTTTAAAGGGATTTTATTTAGATACCAGTCAGATAGGGAGGGAGATGTTGCTTCACACGCCGGAATCTCGACGCGTGTCTTCTCTCGAAATCGATCTTTGTTTCGTTTTTGACTTCGTGCTTCAGCATCCGACTATGGTCGACAATGATAACAGCGATGACAATAACAATATGGTGCTTCTGATCTCTTTTTGTACTTTGCGATTTACGCCGCCCAGATGCGGACACAGTGTGTTCTTTCAAGACGCGAGAGGATGTTTCTACTCTACGTGTGATGATGATTTCGCGAACGACTAGCATTGACAAAGACGTAAACGTCTATGTACTTTAATCACGTGACAGTTTTTTCTCTCTTTTTTTCCTTTTTCCCTCTCTCTTTTCTCTCTCTCTCTCTCTCTCTCTCTCTCTCTCTCTCTCTCTCTCTCTGTCTTTTTCTCTTTTTGCGTCACGTTGATCTTAGAAAAAACTGCCGATTCGGTCCCTTCTCTATCGGTCAATCGACTCCATCCTCGTCTCACGACGATGATTCTCTGCCCGATCGATCGTTTCTCCACCCACGCTACTGCGACCGCTTCCACCTCCTTCTCTTGAGTACAACTTCCGCGCTTCAGTGACTGGCGTACTACTACTAGCGGAATAGTACTACTACGCGCGTGGGTCACTTTGTAATCAGCGACGGTGTATGGAGAGGTCACGACTCTCGTCAGCTCGAGAATCGATCTTTGACCTACTTTCGGCGACGTAGCTCATCGAGCAAAGGTAGAAATCGAGAGAGAGAATGAGAAAAAGAGCAGTAGTCGATTGATTTTTGTTCTACTATCTTCCTGTTTTTTTTTTTTTTTTAAGTCAACATTATGCAACATACACAAAAACTCCGTACATGTGAAGGATCATTGTGTATTTTTCCTTGTTTCTTCTTCTAGTCCTTTTCTTTCTCGGCTTCCAGTCGCAACGCTCTAGATTTAAAACCGCCCTTTAGCAAGCAAGCCAAGTCGACAAATCGAACAGACTACCTTCCCTTCCTCGCGGATCCCGTTTCACCTTCTTCCGCCCTCGTGGTCGGTGCAGCACTGTATTCTGCGCCTGCGTTAGTACGTATGTCGTACACGCGCGTAACTTGTACGCTTCGCGTGCACTTGTCGGTGGCGCACCACACACACTCTCTTGCTCCGTCTCTCTCTCTTTCGTCTTCTATGAGATGTGCTGTTCCCGTTTTATGAAATCACCGCCCAAGATCTCTCTCTATTGATCTCATTTTCTTGTACATTCTTTCTTTTCTTCTTCGTTTTGATTCCGTCGTCTTGCCACTTACACCTCGCAAACGGTGACCGACGTTGCTTTCCGGTAAACGACGACAATGAAAAGATAAACAGCGAATCAACTGTCCGATCCACCGACTCACCAATTCACCGACTGACCGACCGACCGATCAATCAACCGATCAACCAACTAACTAACAAATCCCTACCGACCGCGCACTACACTGTCCACTCCGTCCACTATCGGAGCACAACTACTTTAGTGCACTGATGCCGCCACGGACACCGCTGCTGCTACCGCCACCCTTACGTTCAATCACCCTCTCTGTATCTTCTCCCTCTTTGCTCTTTTCCTCATTCTCCCCTCTTTCCGTCTTTCTCTTGCGTGTTTGCGCAGTCGAATACAGGCGAACTACCCCGCGCGCATACACACATTCGCGATTGCGTCAACTTCGTGTACATTTCCGACGGCTCCATATATGCGTTTGTGTTGCCGACTACTATCAAAAGTCGCGGTAAATGCAAGAAAGTGCTTTAGTACGATGCAAAACGAGTTTGTGCGCAGGGAGAATTCTAATGCTGGCTACAATCGAGTGAGAGGGGTTACCTTTGCTACCACCATTACTAACCATCACCTTTGGCTAATTCCGCCATCATTTGCGCCACCTTTCTGAAAAGATCTCACGAATCACGTCTATATCTTGCGAGTATGCTTCACGTACGTACATCATTACATCATATGTATTCGCACACAGACGAAGATAAAAGCAGTAGTAGCGCCACCATCGACGTTACCGTTATTGTGACTTTCACAATGCGCTTAATTTTTCCGTAACAGCATAAATTGTGTATCTTTTTTTCTCTGCACACATTTATTTATAATAATTGTCTCTGACTGTTCTAACAGTAAAACGATTTCTATATATTATAGTATTTCTATATATGATAGTTTCTACATATTTCTACACTTTGGATGCATAATTTTCATACGTGTAATAATTTTTCATCGTGGATCTATATGCAAGCAAGAACATATTTCTTTCTTCTTCTCTATTTCTCTCTCTCTCTCTCTCTCTCTCTCTCTCTCTCTCTCTCTCTCTCTCTCTCTCTCTCTCTGCCTCTTTCTCTTTCTCTCTTTTTCCCTCTCTCATTGATGTTCACAAGTGTATCATACTAAAATAATAAAAAAAGAAAACAATTGTTACTACTATTAGAAATTTTTGAAAACTAACATTCGCAAAACAGATAAAACTTTAGCATAGAATTAATATTTTAAAGAAAGATATTAAGCTTTACAAACATTTTTTGTCTCTTTAAGAAATCTTACAATAAACTTTGAGAAACTAAATTATAAAGATTGATTTTGATACTATTTTTCGATCACTCTTTTAATATCACTTTTCGTTATTACTATATTTTATTAAATCTTGTATATTTTTGTTTTTATTTATCTATTAACTATAAAAATAAGAAAATTATAAAATATGGTTTTATTATATTTGTTAAGTATATATATACCCTTACAAAAAAGAACTATTGCTGATTACATATAAATAAAGTCAGTAATATAAATATTACTGATAATCACACAAGAATATTATTAGGTATTACAGGAATCACTGAGAATATTACTGGCAATTACACAGAATGCCA
>NW_018020870.1:136935-138785 GCF_002006095.1 Pseudomyrmex gracilis | reverse complement strand
TTTTATAAATCTCAAACTAGTGAGGGAGAAATGTCGCAAGTTACATGTTTGACTGCACAATGCGACCTTCATTATTCGAATTGTTCTATCCGTTTTATTCAGAGTGTACAAATATCCGAATATTCGTTCCCCAGCTATTCGAAATCCGGATACTTCGAAGTATCCGGATTACGAATAATCGATGACGTCACTATCCGGATATCCGGATTCTTATTTATTCGAATAACCGCAGCCCTAGAAAACGATGGCATTGAAAATGTCATTTGAATGTGTTGCTATTACAGTAATATGTAAGACAGTATGTGTGTATATATGTATATATAGCATGTATCTGTCTACTTATGTCAACTTCAATTTTTTTTATCTTTTACTTAAAAGAAATAATAAGACTAAAGTTAAAGTCTTTGTACGTTAAAAACCTTGTAATATATAAAATAAATATAATAATCATTGGTAATTATTGAGTATAGGCGATTAAGGTCCGATGACTTTAATCTTGACATATGTTGTAAAGGCACTCTCCTTAGTAATATGCAAAAGATTTTAGGTGATGTTCAATGTTTATTAAAAAGTTATTCATAAAAAATATAATCACATAAATGATTGTTGAAAATAATCAAGAGTTGTAATTTTGTTCGTGTTGTAAGCATGTAGACAGGGAAGAGGGTGGTTTCGCCCCTTCCCTTGCTGATTTATATATATATATATATATAATCGGAAGTCGTTCCTTATTTTTTCTTATTTCTTTATTGCATAGGTTCCGATTAAATGTTACTTCATGTCGAAAGTGTGTTTGATTTTTTTCGAGGAGGGAGCAGAAAGAGAGGCGAAATCCTCCCTGCCTACACGCTTACAACACAAACAAAAAGAACATAAAAAAGTAGTCATTCTAATATATTGTTATATTTTTACTCTTTTTATTCTGTTTTTCTACATTAAATGAGATATAAAGCTGCCATAATGTCAAAAAATTTATCAAACCGCTGGTGGTACTGAACGTTACCTTTACAAATTCGGCTAAATAATGAATATAATGTTCCGTTCGGGTATCGTATTGTGAAATTCTGTCTCGAATATCACGCCATAAGCGTTCATGGGGATAATCATGCGTCAAATGCAGAAATTCATAGAACAACCTATCGAAAGCACTTGCTTTCGACAACGATCTTGTATTTATGTGGAATTTTGCTCGGAATGATGGATAAGCTACTTCGCGCTCCAAAACATCAACTGAGTAATAGTCAACGATACCGCTTATAAATATGTATCATTGTATCAGCAATTCAGAATGTCTTTCTAGAAATAATAACTGAGAGCAAATGTGTACTTCATTTCATTATTGTACATGTTACTTACTGAAAATAAAGATTGTGAGTTTCAAACATTTTTTGTTAATATCTTTTTAATAAACAATGAGCGCCGCCTAAAACCTTTTGAACACTGCCCAGAAAAGTGCCCTTTACAACATATGTCAAGGTTATTGGATCTTAATCTCTTATACTCAATAATTACCAAGATAATCTAAATGTAGTTATAAAAAATTGATAATATGAATATAAGTATTTACAAAAGAGTCAATAAAGTTAATACAATCCACAATTAAACGAATGTCAAAACTAGACAGTCAATATATAAAACTAACCATAATTAAAGATAACAATATGAGAATTTTTCTGGAATCAAGATGTCATTCGGCGGAATTAAATACTAATGAGATAAGATGGAATGTCACCTATATATAATATATTGATATATTAAATATATAATATATTGTATTGCAAGTAAATATATAATATATTGTATTGTAAGTACATATAATATATTGACATGTATATGTATATACGACATAT
>NW_018020870.1:129377-136565 GCF_002006095.1 Pseudomyrmex gracilis | reverse complement strand
TGCTTATTCGCGGATCTTTGTTAATTAAAATCTCAGTAACTATTGCGAATCTAGCAAAATAGTATAGGACTTTTCACCTCAGTTTTATTCCTTCTATCTGCCTACGAGAGATGTTAAACCAATTCTGGGACACCCTGTATATATATATATATGTATGTATGTATCAAAATACATATCCGCGGTTAACCAATAAGATTTCAATGTTAAAAGTAAATAAATTCGTCAACCAATGGTAAGACAAATTCAATTGCTGCGTTCAAGCAGAGCTGTTTTGTAGAAATCGAACATAATTAGCTCTTACTTTTAGAACCAACGTGTCTTAACAAGACAACTCAATAATTGTTCTGCTGAATACGACCAATAGTACACTCTAATCATGATACTATTTTTTGTGTGTAGTATAAAGATATAACATTTATGTGAATGCACAGTAGTTAACTCTTTAAACCAATCAGGCTTAAGTCCAAATGCTTATTACTATACAGGCATTTAATATACAAGGTGTTTAAGACATTTTGACAAAGCTAAAGTATAAAGATAGATTGGATAAATCTGAACTGAAAAGTCGTTTATCATTTTGCAAAATTTGCAATATGTATTGAGTTATTAAGTATTGAATGTGAGCCAATGAGCGCAAGTTCGTGAGCGTGTATGATTTTCAGCTGTAAAAAAATAACTTATCTTATGCAATCTTCTAGTACCAAAAGACAAAGCAATCAAGTAAGCGGCACAATTTCTTACAATCAGCTGCTTACATTAGCTTTTTGATTGATTAATAATTCAATAAATATTGTAAATTTTGCAAAATGACTTATTGGTTCAAAATAACCTAATTTACTTTGTATAATTGTTTCTTATTTGATACAGAAAATATTTTGTAAATGAAATATATATTGTTATTAACATAACATATATATTAAAACGTTAAAAATTTTATATAATTCAATATTTACAATTTACATAAAAATAATATTTACAATTTATATAAAAATAATAAGTTTTTATTATGTGAGCATCGCGACGACGAATACCACAGCTAAGATCTATACCATACTCCGCTTTTCCTTGCACTTATTCTTTTTTCTTTTTCAAAAATAATGTTTTAAATATACAGAGTATCTGCAAAAATTTACAAACGAAGTGAAGATAGATTGAGTTAATCTGAACAAAAAAGTCACTTGTCAGTTTGCAAATTTTGCAATATGTATTGAGTAATTAAGCAATAAATGTAAGCCAATGAGTGTGTGAGAATTTGGACTCTGTAGACGTGTGTGATTTTCAGTTGTATCGCCTTAAAAATCAGCTGATCGCAAAAAACTATATCATTCGCCGTTTGCACTTGTTTGCTCCACTTCTTGTTGCTAAGATATTGCATTAAAATATGTCATTTTTCTTTACATCTGAAAATCATACATGCCTACAGAATTCGGACTATCGCTTCCTACACACTCATTGACTTTATTAATTAATAATTCAATAAATATTGCAACTTTACAAAATAGTAAATGACTTTTCTGGCTTTGGGGACTTTTTTAGGTTGACCCAATTTATTTTCACACTGTGTCGAAAATTTTGCAGACATTCTGTATATGTAATGTTATGTATGTATATGTGTATACACATACAGACACGCATAGATATATGTATACATATTCATATAAGTGTATGCGCGCATGTGTAAATATACTATATATGTAAATATGTAAGTATGTGTGCGTTTACATTTGCAAATGTTTGAACTATTGACCGTCTAAATTACTTGATAGTAAAAACTACTTTTTTCATTATTTCAGATATAATGAATGCCACTTTACAGTAGATTTAGTATGTAAATTGACTTGATTATAAATGTAGAAGTTTATATTATTAAAATAATAAAGATTTGGTGAGAACAAATTATATAGTTTTGTTACAAAAAATATGTGATATAAAAACTAGTGTTTGATAATATAAAAACTGCTATTTATTAAATCAAACAAGAACCATTGGAATCTTTCTTCTCCTTGCTTCTGAATATCGTCTACCAGATATACAAGAGTTGCAATCAATGAAGCTACGATTCACTAAACAGTACCGTATCATCACTAAACTGACTAAGGCGTATTTTATCGCCCCTCTCTCTCTCTCTCTCTCTCTCTCTCTCTCTCTCTCTCTCTCTCTCTCTCTCTCTCTCTCTCTCTCTCTCTCTCATTTCTCTTTTTGATACATAAAATAGTTACACAATAGAAAAAATATAGCTCTAAGAAAAAAATTTACATATTTAATGAATAATTAACAATACATTTTTTATTTTACCTTAGCACAAAGCTTGCTTTTACAAAAACGATATTATTTTTTTGTACTGTATTATAATATATCTATGAAATTTCTTAACAAAAATACATCTTGTAATATGTTTTATAAAAATTTTTTCTTCTATAAACTATACTTATATACATACAAACATACAAATATATAAAAGAATACTCTTTATAAAAAGTTTATTACATTATATAGTCATTTTTAAATTAAAATATTTTTTAATTTTATGTTCTTCATTTTTTTTTGTTTGAATTTTTGTGTGTTATTTATATATTTACAGCATAAATATTTAAATTATATTACTTGCATTATTTTTGGTTTAAAAACAAGTTACATTATCAACTGCTAATTGTTATAAGTTACTTAAGATAAATAATTACGTAAATTGATTGAAAAAAGTTATATATTAATAGCACACATAATACAAGCTTATGTAACAATAATTACGTGATGCTACAATTACTATGTCCGTCAAAGTGTTCTGTGTACTATAATAGAATATTTGATGAATGCAATCATCATTCGCTTTGAATATAATTGCAATTATAATTATATGTTATTATAATAATTAGTATATAGAAAATTTTAACTTTTTTGCATGATGAGAATAATTAAGTGTTCTACTTTAAATGTATATAATATTTTGATTATATACTTTAATATATGAAATATATGTGTGTGTGTGTGTGTGTGAAATGCAAAAGCTAGGTGTTAAGTTTCAGGTTTTATTTTTTGGCAATGATTGTATTGTTTATTTGCATTGTTGAATTTGTTGTGAGTAATTTGTTGATTGATTTACATTTACAAAATATGCAAGATTGCATAAAAAAGAACTATGGAATTAGAAAAGAGTGTTTTTAACATTTATTTGAATTTATATTCAGATGCGACACTAATTCAAAATAATCTTATTTATTTCACAACGTGAGTCAATTGTAATAAAAACAATGTCACAAATTACCAGTCAATTGCTATAGCTACGCCGTAATAATAATTTATCGACATCAATATTGAAGCAATCGAGAGACCATTAACCTTTGCACTCGACTTTTTACGTAGCTTTCTGAGAATGATTTAGTAGTCTTACAAGTGTGATAAAATATTGGTCAAGATACATGACATCATTTTTTAAATAGTATGTGTTGGTAATAAAATATCAGATTTACTTACAAATGTATTGTGACACTTTTTTCTCTTAAATATATAACAATATATTACATGGCTTAAAAAAATGCTTTGCTTCATACAAATAAGTAGACATTTCGTTTTTTTATTTATCTTTACTAAAAAGTTTCATAAGCATTAGGCTTTATTGTAAAAATACATTTTATTATATTAAATAAAATAAAGTACTCAGATATTAATTTAATATATTTTTTACAAGAACAGTACCTATTATGAAGATATCAATATGAGATAAACTGTGATATATACCGCTCAAAATATTAATAACAACTTTTTATCAATTAATGTAAGATAACATAAGATAAATAGAAAACAAGATTAATTAAAGAGTTAAAAAAATTAGCGATTAACAAAAACACTTCACAGATAATAACAACTTTTATTATTGAGTTCAATAATTTAATTTTTATGGCATAAATTTGTGTGTAATATATGAAAATTTTTTAGTCGTATATATTAAAAGTAATAAATCCATGACAATATATATGATATAAAAGTATTTAAGTAATATAAAGATACATATATAACTGCATAAAATATTATATATATTGAAATATATTATTCCTATTTAAGAAACTAAAGAAACTATGAAACCAAAAAATGTATACATTTTATATATATTTAAGTATTTACACACACATACACGTACGTATATGCATATATAAGTTGAAAAGAAAAACGTTTGATTCGTTTAATTTTTCAAATTTTTTTAATAGCTAGAAATAACTGTAATCTCCGAAAGTGAAATTAGCAATTAATTATGTAGTATGTTATTAGCAATTAAATATGTAGTGTGTCTATTTTTTAAACATATATTTTGTATGTATGAGACAAAATCTCTAAAGTCAATTCTAATTTGACTAAGATTTAAGGATAAACATGAGCGGCCAGAAGAACTGGTTATTCCTACTTGTTTGACCGTGAGGCTCTTGGGGACAAAAGTGATAAAACTTAAGTGGCGCAGGCTAAGGTCGTTACCATCATATGTGCGTTGATACTATTCTCCGACATCCTACAACTGTCAGTAGACGATGATCATTCAGTGGCGTCGCATCGTTCTTCGATCGTGTATCTAAATCATTTTTTTTTCACCTCAACATAGATATGTGGAATCATGTGATTAATCTGATTCTTGTGGCAGCTTTATCTCGGCTAACCTTCTCTTTGCACTCAGACGCGGGTCCATGGATTCGATCTACAAAGGGCGAAGTCTGGCCAATGCCAAACTCACGTATGATTAAAGAAGACTTTTATTTACTACGACCATCCAACTTTGATTTTCGAGTAAGTATTTCTATTTTTATTTTGTTCTTTCTGTTACTATATTCAAATATTCTTTTACTTTCTTTTATTATTATATTCTTCTTCTATTATTATATTGTGTAATGAAATAATAAGACGTGTGCAAAAAGCGATAATGTTAAAACTGTCATTTCATTAAGTCTCGGAAGCAGAGAGTTCTACAGATGACACATAGATTATTCGCGACTTGTACACTGCTGATATATCTTTTATCACTTACACTAATATTTTTCTTTTATGTTTTTATAGAAACTATTTTTTTCTCTCTTCACTTTTTTATTTTATGTTGTTTTATTAAATATTTTCAAAATATTTAATAATACTTAATGATATGATGACTTAATGATGATTCTCTTTCTCATACAAGTGTTTTACTTTTCAAAAATATATATTGCTTTTAAATTTTACGTTATAAATATCTTCTTAATTTGTAAAGGTAAATGGCGAAACATGCGATATAGTGAACGAGGCGATTGAACGATACACGAGAATTATTTTGACGGAAGCTAGGATAGCTAGGTTGGTCACGGAAGGACAACCAAGAACATCCGTTCGAGAAGATCCTCACTTTAAAGGCACTCTTGAAGCTTTAAATATCCGCTTTTTGCAGCCTTGTGAACAAAATGGCGAGCATTGGCCTCATTTATACATGAATGAATCTTGTAAGTTTAACTGTCAAAAAGAATTCAGCTTTATATATATTTAAACTACTTATATTTAGATGTGAAATAATTATATTAAATATTATAAAATATTATAAAATATTTACAAATATTAACTAGTTTTTCATGCAATTTTACGCTTTACAAAATAATAGGGTAAACAGAATACACTAAGGTGTAAACGCGAAACGTCACGCTATTCACAAATTATTAAAATAATCAAAACTTATGCAATAATATGTAATATTATATATATTGTATAACAGCTACATTTTTAACTCTACAAAAAAGAATTTTATTCTTATAAGTCTTTAAATAAGAAAAGTTTTCTCCCATACAGCACACAAATATTGCATATACATTACAAGGATCTTTCATCGCAATGGTGCAATACTGCCATTTCACTATGAAATACTGATACATCATTGTTGTTGAATTGCAGCAACGTTCAAATGTCCGCTTTTAGGAAGAAACATCATAGCAATATTGCAATGTAACGAATATGCAATAATGCAGTGTTACTGCAATCATTAAGTAATATTGCATATAAGAAGTAATTTTATTTTTTATAGATTGCATTAAAAACACATGAAGATATACAAAAGAAAGAAAAGCTTTCCAAGAAAAAATAGAAAATCATGTAGGATGATCATATAGGATTATATGTGGATCGGATATAATTTTGTACGATCGTGTCAACTTTTATACAAGTCGAATATGATTTTATATAAGTTGGATATGATTTTATATGATCGTGTAAAATCAGATCCGAAATTTGGCGCGATCTGATTTTGTATGATCATATATAAATGTATAAAATAATGTATGGATAGAAAAAGTATATGATTTCTTATATTTATATATGATCATATAAAATCAGATCGCGCCAAATTTCGGATCTGAATTTACACGATCATATAAAATCATATCCAACTTATATAAAATCATATTCGACTTGTATAAAACTTTACACGATCGTACAAAATTATATCCGATCCACATATAATCCTATATGATCACATAATTTTCCATTTTTTCTCTATACAAACAAGAATGCGATAATTTTATATCTAAGATATATATTATAAAGCTATATATAACTGAATATTTTTTTAGATTAAAGTATTGTATTTGTGTTAAAAAAATATATAATAATGTGTGTCTATATGTATATATGTGTATATATATACAGTAAAACCTCGATATCTCGAACCTCTATAACTCGGAAACCTTTATAAGACGAAAATTTTGTTCATTTTCTTTCGCTCCGCGAAAAGAAAAAAAGACTTTGATAAGTCGAAACCTCTACAACTCAAAGATTTTAGCTCTTCCGTTGAGATTCGAGTTATCGAGATTCGACTGTATATATACAGGGTGTCCCAGAATTGGTTTAACATCTCTCGTAGACAGGTAGAAGGAATAAAACTGAGATGAAAAGTCCTATACCATTTTGCTAGATTCGCAATAGTTACTGAGATTTTAATTAACAAAGATCCGCGAATAAGCATGCATCGGGCTGTCCTACGCGCGTAAGCCGCGCGCTTGGTGTGTGTGAGTGCTCACTGACGTGTGCCTGGCTAAAGGTCTGCGCTGATTGGCCTGATTTACTCAATAATTACTCCTTTAGTATAAATAATAGAAAAAAATGGTTCAGGACTTTTCGACTCAGTTTTACTCCTTCTACCTGCCTACGAGCGATTGTACGGCAATTCTGGGACACCCTGTATATATATATATA
>NW_018020870.1:82902-129187 GCF_002006095.1 Pseudomyrmex gracilis | reverse complement strand
TCAAGCTAATCACCGCCGACCTTTAGCCGAACTCACATCAGTGAATCACGCGCCTGGTGTGCGTGAGCGCTCCGCGCGGCTTACTGAAGTGCGCTAAAGGTCGGCGCTTATTGGTTTGATTTATTAAATAATTACTTCTTCATTATATGTAATAGAAAAAAATGGTTCAGGACTTTGTGACTCAGCTTTACTTCTTCTACCTGCCTACGAGAGATTGTACGGCAATTCTGAGACACCCTGTATATATATATATATATACCCAGCAAACACAAAATATAACTGCTACATAACATGGGAGTAACATATAAATGTAACAGTTGTTATACTTGATTTTTATTGGGATTATATAATTTTCTCTTATTTATGCAATATAACTCTGTAATTAAATAATTATATAGTTTGTTACTTACTGGCAACAACAAGATAACAATAATGTATATGTAATGTAACATGTTATATGACAAAGTTTATGTCTGCGTTACTGTAATGTGACAATTTATATAGATATGATTGAGTGATTTTATTGGTGAATAGAATTTGAAGATTCTATATAAAAAAAAAGATATGTATGATTGTGAAAATATATATTGATTAAAAAAAGGATATGATACCTTTAATACAAACTATTATAGAAAGTGAAGTGAAAAAGAACAGTCTCGTGATCAGTGTTGCAAAGTCTGACCGGCTAGCACCAAGAGCACTGAGGTGTTGGGAGTCACTGGAAGTACGCACACAAGCGAAAACCGTCGTCCGTGTGCGTGACGTCACGCTCGGCTGTCAGCTTATAGAAGAGTGCAGACGTATTATGTTCCGTCTTCTTTCCGTCTTCAAGCCGGCTCAACAAGATGACAGACGAGGCATGTTCACGTTACGTTGCGCGCTTTTTGCGTATGACAACGTGAAACGCTCTTCCGAGATTAATAATCTTGGAAACAATACATGATATTATTGATAATGATAAAATATCTTAAGATGCATAATATATTTGTATTACTTATTAATATGAATGAACGGTAAAACGTTTGTAGAAAAGTATTTAATATGTACAAAATTATTTTATTATTATATTATTGTTAGTGTTTTTATATTTATAGATTTTTAGTTTGCAAACTACGAAAAGAATCAAAATTTTATAGATGCATAATCTTAAAGTATTAAATTCATATAATATATGATATCAATTATTTAATTAATTTACATTCATAATTATATGAAATAACTTATACTTTAAGATTACGCATCTATAAATGTAGATTTTTTTCGTAATTTACAAAATAAAAATATGTAAAAAGAAAACACTAAAACTGAACACTATTAATATATTTTATTTAAATATATTATGCATCTTAAGATATTTTATCATTATCAATAATATCACGTATTGTTTCCAAGATTATTAATCTCGGGAAAGCGTTTCACGTTGTCATACGCAAAAAGCGCGCAACTTAACGTGAACATGCCTCGTCTGTCATCTTGTTGAGCCGGCTTGAAGACGGAAAGAAGACGGAACATAATACGTCTGCACTCTTCTATGAGCCGACAGCCGAGCGTGACGTTACGCACACGGACGACGGTTTTCGCTTGTGTGCGTACTTCCAGTGACTCCCAACACTTCGGTGCTCTTGGTGCTAGCCCTTAGACCATATATACTTATAGACACGGCCTGTAGATATGAATCCACGAGTCGAGGTAAAGCAAAGATAATATCATCTACGTGACGTCACATGTGGGCATTTCAGCAATTGTTCAACTAAACGCGGCCTCGTAGATGATATTATCTTATCTTCAAGGCAGTTATCTGAAGACGTCTATAAACGCGCCTTTGCTTTGCCCACATGTGACGTCATGTAGAAGATATTATCTTTGCTTCAAGATAGTTGTCTGAAGCCGCGTCTATAAGTATATATGGTCTAAGTGCTAGCCGGCCAGAGTTTGCAACACTGCTCGTGATGATTTTATGAACATGTTATTGTCAAAGCCCGAAGTACGGGCGTTCTTAGAATTGTCTGGTCAACGCGAAACCAAGCGTCTTGGTCAAAGCTCAAATAGACATTTGAGACAAATAAAATTTTTTTTTGTATCTTATATTATCGTAACATGTGGGCGGGCACTTCCTCCCCGTGAAAACCTAACCTAACCTAACTAATCTATTCTATATATGTCACTACGATATAGTAGCGTACAATAAAAAGTACGCTAAAAAAACTATTTTGGGCTTTTACCAAGACGCTTGGTTGTTTCGTGCATTGACCAGTCAATCCTAAAAACATCCATGCTTCGAGCTTTGACCATTTTTTTAATAAATATAGTACTACTTTTTAACAAATAAAAGAATAATTATATAACACTTTCATTAACAATTAATTTATATCGCAGTTATATACTATTTTAGTAATCTATATAATTGTTATATAACCTTTCAGTTACTACTGCAACAGTAATATAACATTTTAGTAACATGTTATAGTCAGATTATATAACTGCAAGTTGGTACCCCGCAAACAATTTCTAATTGCGCAGACTTGGCAAACAGAAACTGTTTCCTGAAACGCTACAAAAGGGAAACACGTTTTGGTGCTGTTAAAACTGTTAGCACACGAAGACAAAAGACGCAACAAACTCTGTCGGCAATATACATGAGAATTTGTATCAATATCAAATACATAAATGTCGATGAAGTTGACGACAAATAAACGATTGATAACAAGCAGCTCTGCTTTAAGGAATACCGTAACCAAACAGTCCGCAAAACCATAGCAGCATTTGTTTACGACAGAAAAGTGACTGCAATAGGGTCGATCTGTTGAATGCATTGACGACAGATTGCCAGCAAACGCCAAGCAGATCTGTTCGTGCATTCGTGTAAACTGTTCGTACGCAAGACTACAACACTATCTGTTTGACATTTACGCAACAAAATGGTGATTATTTGCGGTCGTATCTGTCACCCATGTCGATGACAAATTGTTAGCAGACATTAAGCAGTCTTTGACAGTTGCAACTGGTCATCAATTGGCATACAAATATAAATAGCTTCCGACGTTTGCACGACAGATTGACAACAAACAGTAAGCAGACTTGTCAACCGCGCTGATGACAGATTGACTAAACGCAATTTAATGCATTGTAATTTCAAATTCCTGTAGATGCATTATTGATAAACTATACTTTAGAGAGCAGTTTTTCTTATAAGCAGTCCTTTTCTTATAAATCAGTAGGAAGATTTTTTATTCAATTTTTATTAAATATTGATCAAATATACTTAATTGAAAATATATTTAGAGAACAGTGCTGGAATTTCCAGTCTGGAAGAAAAATGCAATTGTCAATCAAAAACCTGAATAAACAACCCTGATAGGAAACCATTTACAAAATTATGTGACGAAATCTTGCACTAAAATTGTAATTTGCAATTATACAGATATATTTTAGGAAATAGATGTAAAACCATTGATATTTTATAAAATATTTGTAGTTGTGTGCAAATTACTTTTTAAATACTATGTCGGTAAAAGAATAACGATATGGTGAATCATCTTAGCAGTATATTTGCAAAATTAATTTTAAAAAGAAAATTGTCCATAATTGAGAAAAAAATTTCAGCTATGTGATGTTTAAAATATGTAGAAATATAATTGCATATGAAGAAATCAACTTAATTCATGTACTTAAGAAAATGCATAACGACTCTTTCGCAATTTTTGACAAATATTATTTACAAAATTTTATTTTGACAAAACTGTTGCGTTATGGCGAATCATCTTAGTGCAATTATTGCAAAATCGTCGTTAGTCATGATGCCATTTTTGTGCAATATTTTCACAATTTGCCTATTANTTGCAACTGGTCATCAATTGGCATACAAATATAAATAGCTTCCGACGTTTGCACGACAGATTGACAACAAACAGTAAGCAGACTTGTCAACCGCGCTGATGACAGATTGACTAAACGCAATTTAATGCATTGTAATTTCAAATTCCTGTAGATGCATTATTGATAAACTATACTTTAGAGAGCAGTTTTTCTTATAAGCAGTCCTTTTCTTATAAATCAGTAGGAAGATTTTTTATTCAATTTTTATTAAATATTGATCAAATATACTTAATTGAAAATATATTTAGAGAACAGTGCTGGAATTTCCAGTCTGGAAGAAAAATGCAATTGTCAATCAAAAACCTGAATAAACAACCCTGATAGGAAACCATTTACAAAATTATGTGACGAAATCTTGCACTAAAATTGTAATTTGCAATTATACAGATATATTTTAGGAAATAGATGTAAAACCATTGATATTTTATAAAATATTTGTAGTTGTGTGCAAATTACTTTTTAAATACTATGTCGGTAAAAGAATAACGATATGGTGAATCATCTTAGCAGTATATTTGCAAAATTAATTTTAAAAAGAAAATTGTCCATAATTGAGAAAAAAATTTCAGCTATGTGATGTTTAAAATATGTAGAAATATAATTGCATATGAAGAAATCAACTTAATTCATGTACTTAAGAAAATGCATAACGACTCTTTCGCAATTTTTGACAAATATTATTTACAAAATTTTATTTTGACAAAACTGTTGCGTTATGGCGAATCATCTTAGTGCAATTATTGCAAAATCGTCGTTAGTCATGATGCCATTTTTGTGCAATATTTTCACAATTTGCCTATTAGGGAACGAGTTTTCTAATAGATTCTTGGTCACCGAAAACGAATCCGGCGACGAAATTGACTTAGCGCGTCAAATTTTCGAGAAATTTGAGATTAATTCTTACAAAAAAGAACTACTGCTGATTACATATAAATAAAGTCAGTAATATAAATATTACTGACAATGACATAAGAATATTATTAGGTATTATAGAAATCACTGAGAATATTACTGGTAATTACACAGAATGCCAGTAATTTTTTCGTACCACTGCCGCAATATATTACTGCCAGTAATTCTTTTTCGTAAGAAAATGTATCAAAATTGGTAGTTTTGGCTGTATTTATCATTTTTTTGCGGCCAAACTAAATTTTTTTTACAATTTTACTTACACCACTTTAAAGTGCTATCTTTTATCTATAATGTGAATTTATGGTTATTACTGTACGATTTTTTAAATATACATAATTAACATTAATTGTACATAATTAATATTAATGACATACGATTTTTTTTAATATACATAATTAACATTAATTTCATTAATATTCAGGTCTCAAAAATGTGTTGAGAACAGTGTAATCAGTATATATCAACAAAAAATTTGGTTGCGTTGTAAAAATATATTTTAAATTATATTTAATAATAATAACAAAAATTTTTATCTGTTGTTTCAGGTACATTGTACTTCTATTTTTTTTAAGAAAATAATAATTTACATAAATAATAATAATAATAAATGAAATGTGTAGGATAGCTTGAGAATAAATAGATAAAAATAATTATATGTTAGTAAGAAACACAAGTGGTTTCACGGACTGAGTGCAGGGGCTGCGAATATGGAGATCTCGAGTTCAAATCTCGCTCACATTAGGATTTTTTTAAGTTCGATCTCTTTCAATAGAGTTCAACGGTTGATCGGCGAGCTGAAGCAGGCCTCCAGAAATTAATTTTAGTGAAATCTCGAGTTAATTCCCCTCCGACGAGGCAATATGTCATTGGGTTTCGTTTTTTTTTTTAGTAAGTAATTCCACTTTGAAGTGTGAAATCCATTCTAGGCAACAGATCTGATCTGCGTTTGGTAGCAATGTTTCGACATTTCTAACGACAGATCTGCTCTGTATTTGCTAATGTTCTGTTGACAGTTTTGATAACAGATATGTTCTGTATTTAGCGATATTTTGGCGCCAACAGACGATGACCAAACCTGTTGTGGATTTGGTGCCTCACTTTGGCTTCGCTTTGCTAGTGGCAGACTTGTTACGATTTTGGTCTCATTGTGGCATATTTACATGGTGGACAGATTCAATCGCCAAACCATATCCTACTGAGGACACTGGTACGTCCTGAGCCTATGGTTACGGTCGGGCATTAGTGGTAGTACGCAACAGACGCACTGACACATTCAAGCGAACGTGAAGTCTATTTCGGCACACTGACACAAAGAAGGAAGGCAGGAATGCGCGGGTCGAGCGAGACAGTTTGGCCACGCAGACAGGCCAACTGGGTTACTCGATTTTTCTCTGTTTAACGTATTCTCACTCGTCGGTTTTTTTTTAGGTCTAAGACGCAAGTTTCAATTACCAAGAACGGAACCACGCGATTTAACGAGGAATGAACGGGTTGTTAATTGAGTGTGGTTTACTAGTAGTAGTAGTTTTTTAGTTAGACGAGGTCCATAAGGGTAGAAGTAATTGAAGCCGGATTTGTTACGAAGTATTATCATAATTGTTTATTTAAGTAGATTGTTAAAACAATAATAATAACTGAAGGAATACATAAGTAGACTCCGCAGGAATTTGCTTTAAATTGGCACGTACAGTTCAGGTGCGACGATTCGTGTTCTATAACGATCATTATTAAAGAGATCTCCGCGTATTGTTACAAGCGGCGGAATGTTTTGTTGTAGTGACATCGAGAGTATTGAGCTGGATTAAAGTTAATAAAGAATCTTAAGTCCGGAGTGCGTTTACAAGAAATCATTTCTTGTTAAAATATGTCAGTGTATTTAGTTACGGGTTGTCGGTCGGATCCGTCTCCGCAAGAGATCGTAAAATGAGAGGGTCTATTGTTCGGAAGATTCAATTTTAACATAGGCGCTGTTCTTTTGACTCTGTGTTGAGTAGCAAATCGAGATAATCAATTAAGAGTAGATCACTATTATTGAATTATTGATTGGATAAATGTTCACGATTGTTATTACGGTACTCGGAATTATTACATTATGTTGTGTGTCGAGAATTAGAAATGGTAAGAATTGATGTTGTAAGAATTGATAATCTTGACTGCTGCTCATATCGAAATGCAAAAAGTGTATGAGTCTGCATTAGTGGTCTCACTACTTACAATGTACTCGGTGATATATTTTGGTGATAGTGATGCTGGAAATTGGCAAGGTTGGTCGGTGATTGGTCATAGTTGATTCGCTTGGATTCACGCTGCTCGCAGATGATCGCAAGGGAAGTCGGCGGCACTCTCAGCAGGTTCGACAAATGAGAAGTTTGCGAAATTTTTTTGATTCAAACTGACTGACCGATTGATTGTTAATCACTGACTCTATCGCGAGAAACTATTCTTTGAAGATCGAACTGTGTTGGAAAACTGCGTACTGATTAATGAATGCTCGATCGAGCATCCAGGCTTTTACACCTGCGGGTTGATTTCCCCTTTTTCATCGTCTTTTCTCGAAATTTCGACCTCTTGTTCGTAGACCGCAAAGACCTTTTCTTCTTTTGTTCGATTCTCCGAATCGATAGGATCATCGTTTGTTTAGATTTTGCTTATCGGTACGTGCCCTATCTTGTTTATGTCTGCGAGTCGCAACTTTTGCCCCTTGATTTTCGATTTCCTTTCCAGAGTCGCGAGAGCCGCTGTGTCATGCCCAAAATTTCCGAGCGCGTAGCTTGCGTACAGAGAATCTATGTTCATCACATTCCCTTCTGAGGGGCGATAACCTTTGCTCATCGATACCGGTTAGATTTTGTTTATAATATGACGTCCGGCTAGGTTTGTTTATAATATGGCACCCGGTTCGGCCTTATCTATCTTATCTCGGCTGGCTCTCGTTTCTCTTTTCAGGAATTTGTTACAAGGATTATTTTTTAGAATTATTGGTAGACTTAATAATTATATTCCGTTGCAAAATGAAAGAGTCCTGGACGTAACAACACAGTAGGCTATGGTTTTGGCATTAAATTCCGCCGGCGATTTGTGACAAATCTACAACATTCCATAACCAAATTGTTTGCTGGGAAGTAAGTCACATAGGACTTGTGACGCACAGCGGCAGCTATATTAGTCAGTTAGAGAGAAGAGTTTAAAGAGTAAAGATATACTTTCCATACGCGTATACTTCATTACAGAGTACATTGAGTAGAACAAAGAATTGATAATTTATATGTGTCCTTTTTACCCATAATCCCAATAGGTTATGAGCCCAGGATACGTTAAAGTACACCGCGTAGTATTGTGTTCTGTGTAACATTAATTTTTTTTGGAAATTATTTGTAACAATGGAGAAGTTACCAGTGAAACAAAACATCAAGATTTTTGATGGTGAAAGGTACACTAATTGAAAAATAAGAATTCGTGCGTTGTTAACGGATCTTGATGTGATCTCAGTGATTGACAAAGATCTAACAGATAAAGATGACACTTGGAAGAAAAATGACTCTACTGCTAAAAGTGTTATTTTGAAGTACTTATCAGACTCGTTGATTTCAATTATAACATCAGAGACTGCGAAGAAAATTTTTCAAAAATTGGACAATTTGTACAAATGGAAAAGTGTCGCGAATCAACTCGCTTTGCGAAAGAAATTGCTCAATTTGAAAGTGCAAGGTGACACAACGTTAACAAAACATTTTACGGTCTTTGATCAATTAATCATTGAATTTTCAGGAGCAGGTGCTAAATTAGATGAGACTGACAAAATATCTCACGTAATGTTAACATTGCCGGCCTCTTATAACGCCGTGATAACGTCACTCGAAATACTATCGCTAACAGAGAAAGATTTGAATTTGGCATTTGTGAAGACACGACTATTGGATCATGAAGTGAAATTGATGAGTGAGAACAATGGTATAAGTGCTAAAGTACTTCACGTTGAAACGAAACATGACAAAGTAAAGAAGAACAATTTTGACTCAACTAAACTTTGGAACAATCGTCAAAATTACAAAATTTTAAGAAGCAGATTCAATAAGTTCAGGAATAACAGATACAAGAGGTACTTAAGAGAGGGCTGTTATCAGTGTGGTAGAAAGGGACACATGAAGAATGACTATTTATTACAAAAGAAAACTTGAGCGTAAAAATAAAGAAAAACCAGAAACACTACAAATAGTGCAGCTAATTGATGCCTCTCAGTCAAGCATTGAGAAATCTAGATGTTTGTTTATGGCTGGAAAGTTTAAAGAGGATGAAAATGATAAAGATAAAATCAGATTTTTATTAGACTCTGGAGCATCGGATTATGTGATTAATCGAGAGGATTTGACCGGTGATTTCACGGAGCTGAAAAATCCAATTAAAATCTTAGTGGCTAAAAATGGAATCTTTGTACTGGCGACAAAGCGGGGCACACTCAACGTGACAACTAATTTAGGAATCCAGGGAACACTACAAGATGTACTGTACTCGTCAGAAGTATCGTACACTTTGCTGTCAGTCAACAAAATGCGTGAAGCTGGGATGACAATTATGTTTCACAAAAAGAGAGTTGAAATTCTCCAAGGTGGTAAGAAGGTAGCGACGGGTAAGTCAGTGAATAATCTAATTGCTATAGACTTTTGTACCTGAAACTAGTAGAATTCTCAATTCTCTTTCTCACGTATATGCTACTAAGAAAATTGATTATGAGTTGTGGCATCTACGCTTGGTCACATAGGTAAGAATAAACTTTTAAAATTAAAGAATAAACAAATGATTGGCGATGTAGAACTATTGGAACAAATTACATCAAGTGAGAATTTGTGTGAATCCTGTATAAAAGGTAAACAAGCACGGTTGCCATTCAACACATTTAAAGATAAGAGTCAGGTACAAAGGCCTCTATTCATCGTGCATTCAGACATCTACGGTCCAGTCACTCCACCGGCTAATAATAACAAAAAGTATTACGCGTCGTTTATTGATGAATACACCCACTCTTGCGTTACTTATCTGTTAACAGCAAAATCAGAAGTATTTTCAGTTTTTAAAGATTACATTGCTAAAAGTGAAACTTAGTTCAATTTAAAAATTGCGACAATTTATATTGCGACAATGGTCGAGAGTATTTGTCAAATGAGATGAAGGATTATTGTAAAGAAAAAAGTATTAGTTATCACCTGACTGTCCCACATACTCCACAGCAAAATGGTGTAGCAACGAATGGTGTAGAACGAATGAACAAAACAATAACCGAAAAAGCTCGTACGATTGTCGGTGCAGGTTTAGATAAAGTATTCTGAGGTGAGGCAGTTTTTGTTGCCACTTATCTGATAAACAGAATACCGACGAAGGCAATAAAAGAAAATAAAACACCATATGAATTATGGCATGGTAAAAAGCCTCAAATTAAATATTTAAAAGTTTTTGGTTCGACGGTTTACGTACACATTAAAACTAGTAAAGCAAAATTCGACGAAAAATCGTGGACAGGTATACTAGTAGGGTATGAACCAAACGGGTATAGAGCGTGGAACACAGAAACAGAAAAATACTATATAGTAAGAGACGTGATTGTAGACAAGACGAATTTTCTAGTTTCGAGACCAGATACAAGCTCTCAAATTGACTCCTCTGACAAGATGTCAAGGTCAATAAAAGAGACTGGTAAAATTGATGCCTCTGATGTTGGATCAAGCTCAATAATATAGTCTCGAAATAAAATTGATGCCTCTGAGACTAGATCAAGCTCAATAATAAAGTCTCGAAATAAAATTGATGTCTCTGATGCTAGATCAAGCTCAATAATCAAGTCTCGAAATAAAATTGATGCCTCTGATGTTGGATCAAGCTCAATAATCTAGTCTCGAAATAAAATTGAAGCCTCTGATGCTAGATCAAGCTCAATAATCAAGTCTCGAAATAAAATTGATGCCTCTGACGTTGGATCAAGCTCAATAAGTAAGTCTCTCAAGTCTGATAATAGTAAATCAGGTAACTTGGATTTTGAAAGTTCAAGTGATAAAACTGATGTTTCTCACGTAGTGTCAAAATCAGTAGAAAATTTACGAAGTTCAGGTAACAGTAAATCGAGTAAATTGAATTCGGAAAACTCGAGTAATAGTGACGGTTCGGTTGTAACGGACGAAACGCAAAGTAAACAAATAAATAATCCAAACAAGTCTCCTGACACGTGTGCTGGTAAACGAGTATTCTCAGAACCAAGAGTGACAGACTGGCAAAACGTTTGCACATATCATATAACGAAAATGACATACCAAATGATTATCTTATGTATACACACTCGGTAGTGTGCGGTATCTCTAATTTATATCACGAAATAAAAGGTAGAGACGATAGAGATCGATGGGAACGTGCTATTCAAGAAGAAATTAATTCTCTTGAACTTAATAATACGTGGATTCTAGTACCACGACCTAAAAATAAAAACATAGTTGATTGTAAATGGGTATTTACGATTAAAAATAATGAGCATGGAAACCCATTGAAATATAAAGCATCAGTGGTAGCAAAAGGGTTTAGCCAAAAATACTTAGTAGATTATAGTGAAACTTTTGCACCAGTAGCTAGAGTTTCTAGTTTCAAATACATTCTTGCGTTTGCAAATCAGTTTGATGTATTGATACATCATATGGATGTCAAAACAGCATTTCTCAATGGTGAATTAAAAGACGAAATTTTCATGAGATTTCCTGAGGATATCAAAAGTGCTAGTAATCAAGTTTGCAAATTAAATAAAGCTTTGTATGGATTGAAACAGCAAGATGCTGGTTCAAGAAATTTAAAAAAAAGAACTATTAAAAATAGTGTTTAATGTTGAAATTCAACGGCCGTGTAGAGCCAATGCAGGATATAGTGCAATAATAAAAACTTAAATACTTTTTTCTCAAAACGTTTTGACTTTATTTCAAGTCCTTATCAATTGAATCTAACACAAAAGAAAATTATTTACAGATAAACTTCAACATTCTAAAACTTAAAACATTACAAATAATATTACAATCTGACATACCTGAAACAATGGTGTACTTATCACATATTAATTGATATAAAAAAAAATGAAATAATGGTGTACATGATCACATATTAAATGAGCTAATAATATTCAACAATATGCTAGAGTGTCACTTCAAAGAATCAAGTCATTGGTGTTCACGCACGCAATTAGTAACGAGTCTAAGAAGAAGACTAAGATCGAACGGAAAGAGAATAACTCCCTCTATGTATTAAAACATACTTTGTCAAGAATAGGGATGTACGTATCATGTAACGCTTCAGTGTCTCTCATAAGGTTTAGACCATGTTCTTGTTTTTTAATATGTATAAAATATCCAAAAAATTAAGAGTGTTATTTTCTTGTATTTCATAAGTAAACTGTAATCTTGTGTGGAACGAATTGAAAGTTTGTACTACTAAATCCTTTTTCGAAGAAGGTATTACCATTACAACATCATTCACGTATCGTAAATAAAGAGGAATGTTAAAATTCAGCTTGTTCAACGCTTTAAGTTCCAAATCCTGCAAAACTAAATCAGCTATAATCGGAGATAGTGGAGAGCCCATTGGAGTGCCAACAGTCTGTTTATATATCTTATCATTAAAAGTAAAATATGTGGAAGTTAAAATAAATCTTACAGCTATTATAAATTCAGTTTTTGTGATTTTTGTATTTAGTTTAATGTATTTCCATCTGGAGGAAATACTTTCAATAGCTAAATCAATCGGTACATTAGTGAACAAAGACACAACATCGAGAGAACAAAGAATGTAATTGTTCGGCAACTCAATTCCTTTTACATAGTTGAATATGTGTCCAAGTCGCCCAACATACCGTTGATTTTGTTTACATAATGAGTTTTTTGAATCGCAACGGTAGTATTACCCTTATCTGCTCTAGTAAAAAGAATATCTGGGTTATCATTTAAAAAATTGTGTGTGGCTTTAGCACTATTTAATAATTGTCTTTCTAAATGTGTTAATGGGTTATTGTCAAGTAAAAATTTATTTAAATAAACTGAAGTACTATTACATATTTGATTTTTCAATAAAGGATCTAATTTTATAATGTTTTTCTCCACGTCTTTAATAGTTTCAATTACTACTTTGTTTTTGGATTGTTTAACAGGTAACGAGAATCTTTTACCTAAGTAAATAAGCTGAATAATCTCTTCTGGAATGACTCTGTCAGTTAAATTAACAAACCATTTATTGTTAATAATACTAAGATCTTTTTCTTTTTGTTGGAATTCCTGTGGTTTAATATTAATGTTAGAACATTGAGAAGTAGATGGGCCAAAACTGAATTCATGGTTTTGGTGAAAAAATCGTCGTATTATTAATGTTACGTACATAAAAGTTAATTGGTTTGATTTGTTTGTTGTTAAAATTTCTATGGGAGATGAGTTTCTTATTTAAACCCTGATAGCCAAACATGTTTTGCAAAATCATGTAACTTAATGCTGAGCTGAAGTTTTCAACTAGTTGATGTAGAATACATGATGATGAGTAGAATACATGATGCATAGTCATACGTAATCGACAACACGAAGGCAAATTTGAGACATTTTGTGTCAGCAGATTCAGAGCAAACAAAAGAGCAACTATTGCTCATTACGTTGTCAACAAAATGACTTTTATTTATAGAAAACTCTTTGCTTTATCATTCGTTTTCGGCAACATAAGAGCAACATGACGATAACAAAACAAGACACCGATGTCTGTAATTCTGTCGTATGGTTGGTAAAAACTGTTGACATATATTTATTCTATCTTGTAGCTCATTAAATGTCGAAAACGAATGACCGTCTTTTAGAATAAGTAGACAAAAATAATTATATTTTAGTAAGAAACAAGTAGTCTTGCAGACTGAGTGCAGGGATTGCAAATATGAAGGTCTCGAGTTCAAATCCTACCCACCACTTTAGGATTTTTTCTGGGTCCGGTACCTTTCATCGAGTTAATCAGTTGATCGGCGAACTAAATCAGATCTCCAAAGATTAATTTGAGTGAAATCTTGAATTAATTAATTCCCCTTTCACAGAGCAATGTGTTATTGAATATATATTTGTCCGTTTTCGACATATTGTATTTTTGCTGAAATTTATGACGTGTTGTTTTCAACTTGTTGTCATGTTGCTCTTTATGTTAGTGATAAACCGTTGACAGCAAATATACAGCAAGTTGTCGGCAACACATGTTGAATACGTGTCATGTCAAACCAAAGACAAATGCCTGACTCACCTTGTTCTAAATTTGCTGAAAACTCAAGCGTTATGTTTTTGGCAACATGACAGCAAAAACAGACAGGTGGCTATCAGGGAAACGTTTGATTTATAAAAGTAATAAGATTGTAGTGGATTGCCCTGTGTTTTGAAAAATTTATGTAAAATGTTATTAGGAATAATATTATGTAAATTTTTGACCACTATGTTTAGTTTAATTCTCAAAACTTGAAGATTTTGGTGGCAATCATTAATTTCAAATTTAAGGATTCTCCACTGCAAGCGGTCGATTGAACACTCTAATCTATGTTGATTCTTATAGTTTAAAAATTTGGGAAATTTTGATCTAATATTTAGTAAATGTTTCGGAACAATGTTAAATTTTTGTCCGGGCGAGTCTTCACAAACGGTGGCAAAACATAATTTGCATCCATAGAAAGTAATACTATGTATTTGGTGGGACTATAAAGAGGAGGAGGCTGTGGTTCGAGCTGCTCCCGCAGGGCCAAACATTAGATTCAAAGAAATACTGCGCTCAGCTCGACAAATTGCGCAAGGTAGTGCAAGAGAAGCGGCCAGAATTGTCGAATAGAAAAGGTGCGATTTTCCATCATGACAACGCTCGACCACATATTTCTTTGATCACGAAAAAAATTGCAGAGCTTTGGCTGGGAAATGATGCAGCACCCATATTCGCCGGACCTTGCACCGTCTGATTATCACTTGTTTCGCTCGCTGCAAAACAATGTTGACGGTCATCAATTCGACTCAATCGAGGCCATCCGAAATCACCTCGTTGATTTTTTCGTCCACAAGTCCCAAGGGTTTTACGAGAGCGGCATCAAGGCCCTACCGAAACGTTGGCAACAAGTTGTAGATCAAGACGGTCAACACATTGTGGACTAAATTAATTTTTATAAATGTCGATTTTGTGTTTAAATTTTATACTAAAAATCCGCAGTACTTTTCCACCAACTCAATATATGATTTTATTTGAAGTTCTACGATTAATTTTTGAGAAGGCTTGTTGGAGTTGCCGTGACTAAGAGAGGCAATGAAATCAAACATTAATCTCCGTCTTATTTACAGTTTATTATTTAGTTTAACTAAGGTTTATGTTTACATAAATAAGGGTACGATAGAGAGGAGAAAGAAGTAAGTCACATAGGACTTGTGACGCACAGCGGCAGCTATATTAGTCAGTTAGAGAGGAGAATTTAAAGAGTAAAAATATACCTTCCGTGCGCGTATATTTCATTAAAGAGTACATTGAGTAGAACAAAGAATTGATAATTTATATGTGTCTTTTTTACCCATAATCCCAATAGTATCGCATTCTTAAGTTCTTCTAATTTTTGCCATGGTTTAAACATGAATAATAATACAAAGATATAATTTTCCGGTTGTATATTAACATCGTATTTGTAATGATTGATAAGATAATCACGTCTTTGTCGTTTAAGATAAGAAGAAAGACTATTATGTATTTTGTAATTTTTGACATTTTTATCTTTCGGTTTTTACGTTTTGTGATGTCGTATCACTGTGCGAACTTATAAAGAAACACGCTTCCTAGTTCTTTTGGTCTATCTGGATAACGATTGTCAATCAAAGACGGACAAAATATAACCGTAAATTCACTATCAAGTTCTTCAATCTCTTTGCGGTTTTTTACTTTTCTATATTGTATTAAATTAACATCTTGCCATCTAATAGTCGTATTTCAGATCGTCCCGTATTAAGAAATACCTAACAATGTATTAGCAGCTTCGAGAGCTCCACATTCTATATTATGCATAAATCTCAAAGCAACATTCCAAAGATAACTTCTTAATGATTTGTTTTGAGTATTTTTGCTATTGATAATAGATTCAGATAATTCACATTTTCCAGCTTTATTTATACACTTAGGATGCGTTCCGAGTTACCTATGCATACTCGTAAAACGCATAAAGTGCATTACTGCTGTGCAGAGCTTTGAAATCATTCCGTTTTATCAATGCGCATGAAGCGCTTTAGTAATTCGGAACGATTTTCTGTGCATCTGTGCGCTTTAAGTCTTTTTTAAGACTACGTTACCAGCAACGTCGTTGCATTATTGTTTATAGTCGTAAGTATAATAAGTATTCAGGTTTCAAAATTCAATTTTTTCTTCAAAATTTATTGGCTTTTTCAGAAATACTACAAAACTGACTCCGCGTTTATGTTGTAAAAATGGATGATGTACGAGACGTCAATAAACAAATTTCAATTGTAATATCTTCCCCAATAGCTAAATGATAGCAGTATGCCAGCAGTATGCACGCAGGTTTAATCAGCACTTTGCAGCAGATTCCATTCAGCTGTGTCATCATAGTAAGTGAATTATGTAGGCATGATATGAAAGAAAACAACACAGCAAAAATATAGAAATAAATGAAGAATGAAATGACAATAGCACGTTATGCTTCAAATCTGCTACATTTTTTTAAGCAAGTTAGCTTGATTGATGCAATAATATTTGCATCACGGCGTGACAAATTTATATTCTTTTTTTTCTGTTTTTCTGTCGACACAAGTTGAAATAACAGATATGTTTGAATGCTGGCTACATTGCACTGGCATAATGTGTTATTGCAAATTTTACAAAATATGTTCATTTAGTCTTGGTTACTTGGGTTTGTTGATGCTTTTAAAAACGTTAAAAGCGATGATTCCGGATCAAGCGATAGTGAAAATAAAAATGATATCAAAGATATTTTTAGTGACATGCAAACGTTGTATTCTATATTAATGATAAATAAATAATTATTTAACAATTAAATAAATATTATTTAACAATTAAATAAATAACTATTTAACAATTAAATAAATATTATTCAACAATTAAATAAATACTTATTTAACAATTAAAACCTTGTTTATGCAGGCAATTAACTTATGCCAAAATCGGGGTAAAGTTTAACTATAGAATTTCAGTGCTTCTGTCTATACAAAATTGCCGAATGCGTATAAACAAAAGTATTGAAATTTTTATTTGCACTTATTTCTCCACGTGACTTAGGTCTCTTATTTTATATTAATGATAAATAAATAATTATATTTATTATACGACTTAAGTCATAAATAAATAATTATTTATCATTAATATAAAATACGACTTAAGTCATGTGGAGAAATAAGTGCAAATAAAAATTTCAATACTTTTGTTTATACGCATTCGGCAATTTTGTATAGACAGAAGCATTGAAATTCTATACTTAAACTTTACCGAGTTTGGCATAAGTTAATTGCCCGCATAAACAAGGTTTTAATTGTTCCGATTTAATCAATGCGTGCATATACTGCATAAACGCATCAAACGCATCAACTTCCTTACATTAAAATAAGAGCAGTCAAAGCGCTGAGAGTAGTGCTAAGAATTCAGTACGGTATAGTACAATCTAGGAAATTCTCAGCTCTATCAAAGCGCTTTAATGCGCGCATTTGTTAAATTGGAACGACTTTCTATGCAGTCTATGCGCTTTATGCGTGAAGACTTCTGCACAAACTTTTAACGTAGCGCGTTACGTTACGTTAAGTACTAACCATAAACTTCGATTTGTACGTAAAGGCCGAAGCACAGACTTTTACGCATAATGCATAACGCATAAGACATAAGAAAATCAACCAATCTAGCTTTTTGTTTTTATTCCTATTTCTTATTCTAGAAAGCTTTGATTGGTTGATTCTCTTGTGTCTTATGCGTTATGCAAAAGTCTTCGGCCTTAACTTTAAACTTTATTCAACGCACAAACAACTTTAACGTACCACGTTTATGCTTTTTTTTTTTTTACGAGGAGAAATGCTTCATGCACACCCCCACTCTCGGGGGAGAGTGAAGGTAGTGTGAGACTCCTTAAAGAGGGGCTACCCACTAAAACTCCTCAGCGGTCCTCCGGCACTCAGGAAGGAGCCTGGCAAACCCTAGGGCTATAACTTCCCGACTCCCTTCTTTATGCATGCCTTGGGAAGTCAGCTCCCACTTGATGTGAGGAGATGGGACCACCACATCTCTCCACCAACACCTAGGGTTGCGTGCAAAGGGAGGGAGCCCCCGCTCCCACCCGCCTGCAACTTCAAGTTTCCCCTTTTCCCCCGCCCGACGTGGGAGGGTAGTCTTAGAGACACCTCAACGAGACGAGGGAAGGAGGGAACTCATCTCCTAACTTGCGCCCGGCACAAGTACCTGAGCGGCTAATTCTCATCAGGGATTGCCGCACGCCTCCTTCTACCGGCAGGCTGCCCCTGACGCAGCCGCTCTGCCTCCGCTTTGGCGGCCATGACGTTATCGCAAAAAGCGATCATGGCGCGCCAATCCTTAACCACGTTTATGCTACGTTAAGTTAATTTTTGTTGCGCTTTGAATAAAGATTAAATTTACGTACAAATCTAAGTTTATGGGCAGTATTTAACGTAATGTAACGCACTACGAAAGAGTTTGTGCGAAGGCCCTAACTCGGAACGCATCCTTAGTGACGTACAGAAGAGTGCATCATATCGTTCCGCTTCAGGGGAAGTATTTCTCGGAAATTTCTCCTCCGGCTGTTCCTACTACCGCGCGCCGTTTTCCTTCAATCTCGGGCCGCTGGCGGAGATCGAAAGAGTACGGCGCGCGGTAGTAGAAGCAGCCAGAAAAAAGATTTCAGAGAAAAACTTCCCTTAGAGCGGAACGATACGGTGCACTCCTCTGTGCCATGTAAGTAATGTTGACTTCTCACCGATAAATTGTATATCCATATTTTCTTCTCACGCAGTAATAAGGATTATAATCATTTATATTAACTTTATTCTGTGTTCTGAGAAAGATTGTAAAGTCTACTTTTATGTTTTAAATGTTTAAATTGTCTTTTATGTTTTTTGTCCGCTATGGAACTTTTGACATCTCTTATGTCCCGCCAGTCCCGCACGCGACGTTATCCGCATCTTGCACGCTGTTTTTCGTTTATGCGCAATAAAATTCTCTTTTCAAAATGAACGCAGTATAGTCGCATAGTCAAATCAGCCAAATCAACTAATGTAATTGGTCAATCGTATAAGATCTGTGACCTGCGTTTGCGTTTACAAAACGAGTTTAATGTTTCAAAGTACACATCTACGTATATATCGTATTTTCTACCATCTCGTTTCCTCCGCGCGCATATTGCTTAGTGTTGATTGTTGAGAAAATACGTGACTACTAATATCAGAGAGAAGATTGAGAGCGGCTATGCTATTGTTGTTTTTTACGACGGTTTCCAGCCGCTACTTTCAGCGCCGGGTTTCACTTTGCGTGGAACTCACGAACTACGAAACGAGTTCCACTTTCAGGCACATACAAATTTATCTCTGTTAGAGTCCGTGCTAGATCCACTTTTATTCGGTTTGAATCCGTGCTACATCCACTTTACTGTCGATAAGTAGAACTGCCAAGCATTGAGGGCATCGGTGATGGAAGCACGCACACAAACGAAACCGTGTCCGTATGTGTGACGTCCAGTAAAGTGGATGTAGCACGGATTCAAACCGAATGAAAGTGAATCTAGCACAGACTCTAACCGAGATACATTTGTATTGTATGCGCCTGAAAATGGAACTCGTTTCGTAGTTCGCGAGTTCCACGCAAAGTGGAACCCGGCGCTGAAAGTAGTGGCTGGAAACCGTCATAAAAAACAACAATGGCATGGCCGTTCTCAGTCTTTTCTCTGCTAATATAGTATTATTTTGTTACATAATATATGGCGCAGCGTAAGATTTATAACCGCGTTTACGTCAGTCTGACAACTTTGACACACAAATAGTTCCGATATTCACGTAATGTCGCCGTAGCACTGGCAATTTATCTTGCTCATATATTTATATATATGTATATATGTATATGTATACATATTTGCATCATCGTCTAAGCCGCAGAATTGCTTCAAAAAGTAAAAACTTTTAAGTAATTGAAATTTACAATTACTATATTTATTTATAAATATATCGCACTTTATAACATTGATAGTTTTGATAATATAATATACCATGTAATATTATGTGTTAGGAAATAAGTAGTGCAATATTGTTAAGGTCGCGTGTTAGGAAATAAGTTTGTAAACTGAAGCGGGATTAACTAGGGATACGGTCACGTTTGTTTAATCGTGACAAGGTTAAGAATTTTGGCAGAGATGTGTGTCGCTTGGTCAGCAAGGACGATGTAATTGTCTTTGAAAGCTGATCAAGCAAGGATGGGCGTCTTGCTTAACTCAACTTTCCGCGAAATGTTGTTGAATTAAGCAAGGTAACGCTCTCGATTTTTTGTATAAAAGAGGATGCAGACAAATCGAGAGCAGAAGGTGAAGAACGACCGCCGAGTCGTCGCTAAGCGCAAAAGGTGTAAACTGCAAAGGAATAAAGTGGTATATCCAACGGAACACAAGGCGGAAATACTTCTCCCCGAACCTAATCACGAATTCCTGCGAAAAGAATCCAGCACGGTCGTAGCGGTACAACATTTTGGTGGCAGCGGTGGGATAGATCAGAATAGTCAGAAGGACATGATCTATCAGACAGGAATCCAGAACCATTAGTTCGAGTAAAAGAAAGGAACAGCGGGTAAAAGGTAAAAGAAAAACTCCATTTCCTTATTCAGTCAAAAGGCAAGTTCATTGATACACAAAAAAAAATATTGGCACGCGTGACCGGCGCTGAAGTTTCTTGGTATATAAAACAAAGAAGAGACAAGTTAGTCTCGAGTTACAAGCGATAGTACTGACCTACCGCAATTAAAACGGTGTGCGACGACATAAATAGAATAGCCGAAGCAAGATACGAACAGCGAGATTACCACAGCATAAAAGTACCACGGTAATCCAAGCAGAATTAGTCAAAGGTAACCGAAATCCTAACAACAGCAAGAAATAAAGCAAAGGTGGCGGATAATCGGAGGAAATCCAGCGAAAAGGCCGAATCAATTACGAAGAGCAAGCGGCAGAAAGCAGCGTAAGCAGAGCAGCGGCAAGCAGCGGCATAAGCAGAGCGGCAGCAAGCAGCAGCGGGAGCAGAGCAACGGCAGCAGCAGCAGCAGAAAGCAACGGCGACGGCATCAGGGGTCCAACAGCGGGACCAGAGGCGTCGCAACATCCAGGCAAGAATGCGGCTGTTAATGTAAGTTGGAATAGAGCATAGTATAAAAGTAGAGCGAATGTCTGAAAATTGGCAGCTGCAACCATCCTACAATCACGGTAGTGACAGGCGCGAAACACAGTCTGAACGAACAAATCGGGTTAGGAATTTGATTTCGGTACCAAGCCGAAAACAGCGCCGGCTGCGTTGTACCAGGAACCAAATATATTCAGGCGGACCGTAGTATTTGATAGCAACGCGGAGTTACATTAAAACGTGGAACTCGAGCGAGAGTTTCCGTTCAACCTTGACGGTAGCATCGCTGGGCATTTGCAGGGCGGTGGAATCACGAGCAACGCAACTCACAGACGCGAGTATTTGTTAATCTCGTTCGAGAGTGAAATTTTTTGTACGCGAGAACAACTCGAAATGAATACTGATGGCCCAAAACAGATGATAGATGATCAAATGATAGGTCGGGCTCGAGAAGACGTTGAGCGAGAAATTAGCAGAATACGAAACGAATTGGCTGGGAGAAATGCCACACGGGAATCCGGGAACCAGCGAATAGAATCTTAGCTCCACAGACATAATGTTACGCCAAGTAATACGCTCGTTTGAGGTAGTAAACGCATGTATGGCCATGATGTCCCGACAAATAAATGAGTTACGTAAGCGCCGAAACCCACAAGTACACAGAGACGATGATCCGCCGGGGGGTGATAACGCGTTTAATGTTACGTACGGACGGACGGCTGCGGATGTAAGAAATCAAACCGCACATCTGTACGGATATATGTCTCTAAAAGAAGCGCGCACAATGATACCAGTATTCGATGGGAAATCACAAGCGATGCTACGCGAATTTTTGAGCGCGTGCACCTATGTAATGAGGAACATAAATCCGGTCGATGAAAGGATGCTTTTGAAATCTATATTATGCACTAAGCTGAAAGGGCAAGCCTTGTTGGACTTCGAAACGAAAGACATTCATGATTATGAGCAGTTAAAACGCGAGATAGAGACTACGTATTCCGCGAAAAAAAATATGACTGAGCTACAAATAGAGTTCAGCTTAGTAAAACAAAAAAACGAGGAAAATGTCTTGACTTTCGGCCAACGCGTAAACCAGCTCGACATGGAGCTTTTCGAGTCTATAATAGACGGAAAGGAACGGAGCAAAAGCGCACAATACTAAAAACCATAAAAGAACAGGTCTTGCATCATTTTCAGATAGAGCTACGTGAAGATCTTAACTTCATAGTACGATCGCGAAGATACGGCACGCTCCAGGAGGTGATAGCCGGGGCGAATAAAAAGCCGCGGGAACGAGATCGAAAACTCGTGTTACTCCTCAAACGCGTAGTAATAAAAATTATAATTGTTACAAGTGCGGTAAAATCGGGCATTACGGACGGGATTGCCGATCCGGACGAGTCAGTTTGCCTAAACCAAGCGGTAATCGAATAAATGCAATAGAGAAACACTGCAGTCATGGTAAAAAATTAGGGCATCTTCGCGACACATGTTGGTTGTTAAATGGAAGAAGAAGTGATAAAAAATATACTGCCGGGGAAACAAGACGCGTAACAAAAGATAAAAAACGACGAGACGATAGCAGTGATGAAGAAGAGGATGAAGGAAAAAAGAAAATTGTTTCCGTAGCGGAATTGTAAATAACCGAAATAAATACCACATAAACTAGTTTAGATCTAGCAATAATTCCTATGAAAGAGGCTAGGAAAGGCCGGGTAGAGATGTTGTAAGACACAGGCGCGACGGTGTCGCTGATTAATCCTCGGAGAACACACTGGGTCAATTTGACCCTGTTCCTCGACTTTGATCAAAATATTTTGCTTCAATTTTGCTTTTTTGTAACATATTTTTTACAATGTTAATAATGTTAACGACACTTTAAAACTATATAGGCATATTCCAAACTGTTCAAAATATATCCGAAAATTTTTTCAAGTCAATCGGATAAGTGCATTTTAAATGGTAGCATCTCAAAAAGTGGACANGGTCAAATTGACCCAGATTGTTCTTCTTGATTGAAAAAATAGGTGTTTCCCGAGAGTTAAGCAAAAATATCTAAAAGGAGAGACACACACACCAGCCGAAAAAACTAAGTTAGAATTATCGGGAGTCACCGGACATAAAGCCTGTGTAATCGGAAAAATCAAAGCAACTGTTCAGGTACAAAATAAAGAAATAAGGCATACAGTGTATGTGGTAAAAAACGATTTTCCGATAAAATATCAAGGAATACTAGGAAGCGACTTTATAAGGAAGTATAACGCTGTGTATAATTATAAAGAAGGTCGACTTGTGATAGGTAAGGATTACGTGACACTGCGCCCGTACCCAAGCGTCATATTACAGCCGAGGAGCGAAACAATTGTGCAAGCAATCACCGATAGTAACCGGGTAGGTATAATAGAAGCGAAGGAAACGCTGGAGTATTTATAGGATGCTGCCTGGTACAACCAGAAGAATATTCGTGTCCGATAAGTGTGCTAAATACCACGGAAAAGATAGTGGAGATAGACATGCCACAAGTAAAAGTGGAAGGGCTACGCGAAGATAAAGAAACAAAAGGTGATATATTAAACATAAACATGGAACAAGAAAAAAAACACGAGCCGAAAAAGTAAAGGAAACACGTATGCAACACTTAAATGAGGAAGAAAGAAAAGCCTTGTTAGACATCTACGAGGCATACAGTGATATATTTTATGTAGCCGGAGAAACACTGACAAAGACTAGCGCGGTAACACATAAGATACGAGGAAAAAGCGATATTGCACTTTTAATGTTAAACCATATTGTCTACCAGAGAAGTGCAAACAAGAAATCGATCGGTAAATTAAAGAAATGTTAAATAATAAAATAATAAAGAATAGCAAGAGCGAGTGTAACGCACTACTCCTCGTTGTACCCAAAAAAATGGACGCGTCAGGCGTCAGGAAATTGAGAATTGTTGTGGATTTCCGACGATTGAATGATGTCACAATTGGTGATTCGTTTCCATTGCCAAATATCACAGAGATTCTTGATCAGTTGGGAAACGCTAAGTATTTCTCAACGTTCGATTTAGCGTCCGGGTATCATCAAATGCCAATGGGGGCAGAAGATAAGGCACGGACAGCGTTCTCAACGCCGTATGGGCACTATGAATATAATAGGATGTCTTTCGGATTGAAAAACGCACCGGCGACCTTTCAAAGGTTGATGAATGCAGCATTGACAGGATTGCAGAGAATAAATTTCGTCTATTTTGATGACATTGTAATACATGGAGCCAGTCTAGAAGAACATGGTAGACAAATAAGAGACGTTTTCGATTGACTGCGGGACTACAATCTCAAATTACAGCCAGATAAATGCGAATTTTTTTTGTAAAGAGGTGACGTATCTGGGACATGTGATTACTGAAGATGGAATTTCACCAGATCTCTCGAAAGTAAGTGCTGTACCAGAGTTCCTTTTTCCAAGAAAAAGAAAAGATATCCAAGCGTTTATCGGATTAGCGGGTTATTATCGCAAAGTTATCGATCAATTTTCAAAGGTTGCAAAGCCGCTGACGCAGCTGTTGCGCAAGGAAACAGCATTTGACTGGGGACAGGAACAGCAACACGCGTTAGAAACTCTTAAAAGTCGGCTGAGCAACGCAGCGCTACTAGCATATCCAGATTTTAACAGAGAGTTTGTTGTCACAACAGATACATTGGGTTACGCCATCGGAGCTGTGTTATCACAGGGGGAGATAGGACATGACAGGCCGATCGCGTACGCTAGCCGAGTGTTAAATAAGGCAGAACGTAATTACAGTGCCACCGAGAAAAAACTACTTGCTATCGTGTGGGGTGTGAAACATTTTAGACCATATTTGTTCGGAACAAGGTTTAAGATCGTTACTGACCACAGAACGTTAGTGTGGCTGTTTAATATAAAAGATCCTGGATCACGGCTAGTACGCTGGCGTCTTAAGTTAGAAGAGTACGACTACGAAGTGGTGTACAAGAGAGAGAAAGCTAACGCCAACGCGGACGCGCTAAGTCGAAGTCTCGCTCTGGAAGCGAACACGTGCGAAGCGAACGAGAAGTGAAAGAGACGAAGAAGGAAAGCGAGGCGAGTGAGACACGCGAGCTCATTGAGGAGGAAAAAAAAACAGATACTGTATGAGTATCACAACACACCGATAGGCGCTCATCAAGGAGTAGCGCGAACGATAAAAAGACTTCGTCAAAATTACGATTGGCCAGGGTTGACGAAGGGATGTAGAAAAGTACATCGCGAGTCATGCTAGAAAAATAAGCTTTCACTAAGAATAAAGGCACCTTTAGTAATTACTGATACGCCACGGAAGCCGTTCGAAAAGTGCGCTCTTGATATTGTCGGACCGTTACCAGTAACAAGTAACGAGAATAAGTATTTGCTCACATTCCAAGATAGTCAAACAAAATTTAGTAAAGCAATGCCAATACCGAACGAGGAAGCTGCGACAGTAGCAAAGGAATTTGTTACAAAGGTAATTTGCGAGCATGGCATTCTGGGAACTGTGCTGACGGATAGAGGCACAAATTTCGTCAGCGAAATATTTAGAAACGTCTGCAAGTTATTAAAACTAAGTAAAATTCAAACTACGGCGTATTAGCCGGAAAGCAACGGGGCATTGAAACATTCTCACTGGACACTAGCGGAGTACATTCGACATTTTGTGACCGAAGTTCAATCCGACTGACAAGAGGACCTTACGGTGATGACCTCACCGATTTCAATAAAATTTTGTTTATAGATAGACCTTACTACGAACCGTTATTGAGCAAAGCAATAAGACCCACTACTCAAGCGTTTTCGAGAAAATCGAGGTCAAAAATTTCTGAGCGGCTTATAAGCAAAATTTGTAGACCGTTATATCGAAGTCAGCGTGGCGCAGCGGTAGCGCGCCCGACTCGTGCTCTTAAGATCGACGGTTCGAATCTCGATAGATAGATTTTTTTTTACTTAGAATACAAATTTTACATTCAATAATCACATAAATTAATAAATATTAATATAAATAATAATAAACTTTGACATTTTGTCTATTTTTGATTAAAAATAAACATTTTTCTTTTTTTCTCTCTATCTTGTAAATTTATTTGCAGAATTGCTATCTATAAAAAATTAATTAAATTGCAGATCTTTTTTTAAAAAAATTAACAAATTCGAATAAAGAAAATTAACATAAAAGACACAAATGAATAAAAAATATATTTTATTAATTATACAGTTTTATTAATCAGATGAACCATTACACGAAGCAGGATGATATTCATCGTAGAAACAGGAGAAACAATAATTTTCACGACATCTTGCACATTACTAAAAAGCTGCTTTTTTACAGTTACAAGGTTTTTTTAAAATCACTTAAAGCATCCATGTGTTTCTCCTGTTTCTACGATGACTATCATCCTGCCTTGTGTAATGGTTCATCTGATTAATAAAACTATATGATTAATAAAATATATTTTTTATTCATTTGTGTCTTTTATGTTACTTTTCTTTATTCGAATTTGTTAATTTTTTTAAAAAAAGATCTGCAATTTAATTAATTTTTTATAGATAGCAATTCTGCAAATAAATTTACAAGATAGAGAGAAAAAAAGAAAAATGTTTATTTTTAATCAAAAATAGACAAAATGTCAAAGTTTATTATTATTTATATTAATATTTATTAATTTATGTGATTATTGAATGTAAAATTTGTATTCTAAGTAAAAAAAAATCTATCTATCGAGATTCGAACCGTCGATCTTAAGAGCACGAGTCGGGCGCGCTACCGCTGCGCCACGCTGACTTTGATATAACGGTCTACAAATTTTGCTTATAAGCCGCTCAGAAATTTTTGACCTCGATTTTCTCGAAAACGCTTGAGTAGTGAGTCTTATTGCTTTGCTCAATAACGGTTCGTAGTAAGGTCTATCTACAAACAAAATTTTATTGAAATCGGTGAGGCCATCACCGTAAGGTCCCTTTGTGAGATGAGTGGATTCTATACGCAAAGTTTGCATATAATACCACACCGCTTACGGCAACAAGGTATACGCCTTTCGAGCTTGTATATGATAGACAAGCGGAATTACCGACGGCGTTGGCCAGGCCACCGTCGATGCAGTACGATTTAGAAAACTATGTACAAGAATTAAAGGAAAGACTACGCGCCGCAAATCGCGTGGCAAGAAAAAATCTTAAAGAAGAGAAAGAAACAGCTAAGCGATACTTTGACAAGAATGCGAAAGAAGCTACGTTTAAAGTTGGAGATAAGGTATTAGTATACGATGAAACGTTACGAAGGGGCAGGTCCAAGAAGCTAGAGTCCATGTGGATAGATCCTTATGAAATAGTCGCGAAAGTGACGGACGTCACGTATACAATAAAAGCAAGAAGACGCGCACAGAATGTGCATGTGAACAGGTTAAAAGTTTTTGTTGAGAATTAAAAAAAAAAGAAAAACTTACCGAGCCGTTTTACTCCGAGTTAATGGTAATCGTTGAGGGAGGAGAGACGGGCGGCGGGAGCCCCAAACAGATGCTTCCCTCGTCATCGACCGAAAAAGAACACCAGGACGGTTCCGGGCGAGGTGATGGCTCCAAGTCCGGGGAGACAGGCGGCGGGGGCCTCAGGTTGATCATCCTTTCCGAGCGGGAAGAGGTCGGCGACTCATAGTCAGGAGAAGCCGATAGATCGTCGGGCGGCGGGCCTTCGGGGGAGCCAAGCGTTACGCACGCTTCCGGAAATGATACACCGTCATCCAATGAGTTGTGCAACTATGAGGTTACTAAACAGAATTTGCACAGGTGCTCCGACGAGAGCGTTACGCACTGACAGCACTTGCTGGGAGACAATTCAGTGGACATGATGTTTTTTTGTGTTTGGGGGAGACTCTACGAAGTAAAATGAAGTAGTGTTGGTAAATATAACAAGTAGATTAAAAATGGCGTTAGATAGGTACGCGCAACGCGAGTTGCTGACGGAGTATTTCATCATCATGAACGCCATTGTGTCAGACTTATTGCGAGACGTTTAGTGAATTCACGTTACAGTTACAAAACGCGGAGTCATTTAACCAGCGGTAATATCGCAGGAGGTGATACTGTCACAGATAGCGGAAGCAGTGTCAAAGTTGCCAGAGGGAATGCAGTTCCCGTTTAAAGTATCGCAGGAAAGTTGGTCACTCATACAGAGGGTAGGCGAGGTAGTAGCCTATACGAGGGGGACGGATGTTGTCACGATGTTAAGTCTACCTTTGGTCTGTATACGAGCTAGTGAGTGCCGTTCCGCTACCTGTGCACAGTTACAAAAATATATATGCATTTGTAGATGTAAGGCATAGCATCATAAGTATAGATAAAGAAGGAAAAACGTATTCCGTGCTGTCTGCGGAAGAATTAACAATGTAAAAACGTTACCGATCATTTCTTTTGTGGTCAGAGTGCGGCGACTTACTACGTCAACAGTAGATTACCGTGCGAGGTACGTATGTATTTAAGAGAAAACGCTGGTGAATGCGATTTACGGTACGTCGCGACGGAACAAACGTTGTGGATCGCGTTGCAAAATCCTCTGGTATGGCTATACTCAGCACACGCTGAGGAAGAAGTCATGTTACGTTGCACGGGAAGTGCGGAGCGTGTGACGACTGTTAAAGGAACGAGACAAGTAAGTTTGTCGGCAGGTTGTAAGTTGCTGATGCGTGAAGTATGTATAGAGACAAGAAAAGCATCGGTTGATACGAATATCAAGACGTACTTACCTGAGTACAATCTGTTCGTACCGGAGATCGCACTCACACACAAGGTCAATTTTACTTCCGTAAAATTAAAAAATGTTGTAAACGGAGAGGAATTGTCACGAATAAGCACAAAAATAGGCGACATTGTTAAAGACATGAATATCACACGTCGGATGGGGGGCGTTCACCTCCACGTAGTTTATACAATTTCTGTTAGCAGTACGTTAGTTGTAATAACGATAGTTGCGGCTATTGTTATCATAAAAAGGAAAATTTCCGTAAAAACGCTACCTCGTACCAACAGTGTGCCGAGTACGTACGGTCCTCGGTAAGCCTAATTCTTAACAATAAGTAAAAATTCTGAAGTGTACTGTTAATAATGTGTGTTTTTTGTTGTCTGGAGGAACAAAAACTTACGTGCAAGTTTTCTTTTCTCGTCGGGAGAGGAATGTTAGAAAATAAGTAGCGCAATATTGTTAAGGTCGTGTGTTAAGAAATAAGTTTGTAAACTGAAGCGGAATTAGCTAGGGATACGGTCACGTTTGTTTAATTGTGACAAGGTTAGGAATATTGTCAGAGATATGTGTCGCTTGGTCAGCAAGGACGATGTGATTGTCTCTGAGAGCTGATCAAGCAAGGATGGGCGTCTTGCTTAACTCAACTTTCCGCGAAATGTGAATTAAGAAAGGTAACGCTCTCGATTTTCTGTATAAAAGAGGATGCAGGAAAATCGAGAGCAGAAGGTGAAGAACGACCGCCGAGTCGTTGCTAAACGCAAAAGGTGGAAACTGCAAAGTGGAATAAAGTGTTATATCAAATGGAACACAAGGTAAAAACAGGCGCCAAATACACGCAAAACACGTATTATATTTAAATTAAGAAATTAAAAATTGATTTAATACTACAAAAAATTCTTTTTTTTTAAAACCTGTTCCACAAAATTATATACTACAAAACATTATTTTTTACTACAAAAACTTCTTTTTCTCGAAGACCTTTGTACAAAATATAAAAAGTTCTTTCTCTATAAAACCTGCCTGGTTTACAAAATAGTATATAATACTACGAAACATTCTTTCTCTAAAAACCTGGTTTACAAAACAAGTGATATTAAAAAGTTGCATCAAATAAACTTTTGTACGTTATTATATTGAAAAACAATATAAAATAGAAATACAATGTACAATAACATACTTGTGTCACTAGTAAGACTATGCCTTAACTTTTTTTTTAGTGATTATTAACTAATTCTAAGTACATAACTGTACAAGTACATAAATGTACTTTGGTAAGATTATATTTATTACTAGAACACAAAGATGTAACAAAAAAAAATTTTTTTTAAATATAAAAAATATTTAATGCAAAAAAACTTGGCGCGACTGCATCAGACAGCCGTACAAAGAAATAATTTCATTATAATTGAGGTGTAGCCGCTCCAAATGTTTTTGCATTAAGTATTTTTTATAGTTTGAAAAAATCTTTTCTCTTGTTACATTTCCGTGTTCTAGTAATAAATATAATCTTACCAAAGTACATAGTTATATACTTAAGATTAGTTAATAATCACAGAAAAAAAGTTAAAGCATAGGTTTACTATGGACACAATTATGTAATTGTATATTGTGTTCCTATTCTACATTGTTTTCATTGTAGGGCAGATGGGCCCAGTTAGTGTGCCATGAAATAAATTTTTCTGGATATTAATTAATTACACAATGTTTTAACTTCAGTTTATATAGAAAAAAATGTATACTCATTTTTCAGACTTTCTTTGAATAAAGTTCCGAAAACCTGAAACACCCGATTTTTCTGTCGATTGATATACTACTGTATTTTGGTGCGCGATTACGAATATAATAGTAAAAATCACCGACAAGGTCATTTTTAAGGTCAAAACTCAAAACAACTAAAAAATTATTGCTTTTTTAACATTATTTTGATAAATATTTATAGTATAAAAAGATGTTTCAAATAAAAGTTGTAGCTCGTAAAAAAATACATTATTTATGTCCTATGCATTTTGTGCATAGAACCACTAGTTTTCGAAGAAATAAGATAATAAGTAAGAGAGTGACTTGTGTGTGCGTGAAAGTACGTGTGGCGAGGAAGGCGCTCAGTCGGACGGTAAATATTTACAAAAGATCACCACCCTCTGATTTGAATGAGTTTGACATATGTTGTCAAGGACACCTCCCTGAGTACCAATCAAAAGGTTTTAACCGTCGCTCGTTGTTTATTAAAAAGTTAATAACAAAAAAATTTTATAAATAACAATAATATTGTTGTTGGTTTGAATGGGTTCTTAACGATATTTCAAAATATTTTGGTTGTAGTTGGGCAAGTGTGAACCATTTGTAAAGTGTTTTGCAATAAATAAATCTGCTAAATTTATTTTCCAAACATTTTGGCTTTATTTTTAACCTTCTTCAGTGGATTTCTGTATAAAAATTTTTTATATTTTACAAAACTTCGGATTGTTTTTTAACAAAACTTTGTATTGAATCTATAAATACTATATTAACAATTTAATATCTACTTTTTTAGAAAACTTCCTCCTGATTTATCAAACGACGAACATTTTATGGTTGAATTATAAGTTAAAATAGTTTGTGTTAATTGTAAAATTTGGTCTGTTTATAATGTGTGAGTCAAGAGTTTCGTCATTACTGTGTCAGGAACGAAGGTTTAACAGAATAAATACATGTATATATTGACAGTGACATCTGCACAAGGCGCCTAAATTAGTTTTCTTTCAATTTATCTAAAATCGGTAAATATGTGTTGTCCAACATCTCAGTGTTTTGCATTACATTGATGCTATTTGTGTGTATTTTAATCTGTAACATCTCAGAAATTAGACGTTTATAATAATTAGATTCTGTATTAAGAACATTGATGGTGAACCTTGATACAGAACCTAATTATTATAAACGTCTAATTTCTGAGATGTTACAGATTAAAATACACACAAATAGCATCAATGTAATGCAAGACACTGAGATGTTGGACAACACATATTTACCGATTTTAGATAAATTGAAAGAAAACTAATTTAGGCGCCTTGATGTCAACATGCAGATGTCACTATCAATATATACATGTATTTATTCTGTTAAACCTTCGTTCCTGACACAGTAATGACGAAACTCTTGACTCACACATTATAAACAGACCAAATTTTACAATTAACAAACTATTTTAACTTATAATTCAACCATAAAATGTTCGTCGTTTGATAAATCAGGAGGGAGTGTTCTATAAAGGTAGATATTAAATTGTTAATATAGTATTCATAGATTCAATACAAAGTTTTGTTAAAAAAACAATCCGAAGTTGTGTAAAAAATAAAAAATTTTTATACAGAAATCCACTGAAGAAGGTTAAAAATAAAGCCGAAACGTTTGGAAAATAAAATTAGCAGATTTATTTATTGCAAAACACCCTGCAAATGGTTCACACTTGCCCAACTACTACAACCAAAATATTTTATAAATAAACTCTTACTTTTCGATTTCATGTACATTTTCTTTGTGTTGTAAGTGTTTAGGCAGGGGGGCTACGCTCTCCGCAGGAGGAGGGGCTTTGCTTCTCCTCCCTGCTCCCCCCGTCAAGAAAAAATGAAGAATTTAATTAACGAATACGACTTCCGATTACATTCGCTTCATGTCGAAATTGCCAAAAAAAGTTTCATTAATAAAGCATCGTTGTTCAAACCTGTATGTTTTAGACATAATTTATTATTGTGTATTTGGAATAGTGGATTCAGAAAAAATATTCCAATATAAACACAAGGTAATATACACGCAAAACACGAAAGGGGGAGCAGGGAGGAGGGGCGAAGCCCTCCTGCCTAAACACTTACAACACAAAGAAAATGTACATGAAATTGAAAAATAAGAGTTTATTTATTGTTACATCCTGGCCCATGGATATGGACGGGCTGTGGTGTGACGCAACAGTAAACGCATCGTTTTTCATATCTCTCTTTATAGTAGACACGAAAGTCCCGCTGTGAGAGAGTCGAGAGAGTTTGTTTATATTCGTCGACAGGTCAACGGCGTACGCCGATCTTACTCTGTCTAGCGAACACTCACTTGTTGGTCCCTTTTTAGGTCTGAGACGCAAATCTCATTTACCAAGGACGGGACCTAGCGACTTTAACGAGGAAGTGAGAGTGGGTAGTACGGGGAGAAGGATAACAAAGAATAATTCTTTAATCAATCAATCGCTCGTGAAATGATCAAAAAAGTCAAAAGGCCAATACGAGCAGTAAAATACAGGTTGGTCGTGTATAGAAAGTAGTCTTTATTAAATAAACAAACGTTTCAGTCCCAACAATTTTGGACCTTCTTCAGTGTAATAGAGTTTAAGTTAAAATAAAAAGCGTTATAGCTCACTACATCACTACCGGATAAAACAAATAATGTCAATAGAACTTGACGATCAAATACAATAACATACTGTGTACTGACATCGTCAAAATTGTTGGGACTGAAACGTTTGTTTATTTAATAAAGACTACTTTCTATACACGACCAATCTGTATTTTATTGCTTGTATCGGCCTTTTGAATTTTTTGAATAATTCTTTAGTTTGATTCCACACATTATAAAGTAATTATATTTATTTAAAAAAAAACAAATCAAAATCTTAGCAAATTACTAACATACAGGTGTGTTGAAACTAATACAATGACGGAGCATAATCGTTTCGTACAAAGTAATCTATAAGCTAGGGTGCAAGTGTGAAAGAGAGGGGGAATACGAGTTGTTTAGTGCAGCCAGCCTCTTTAACCCATGTTTACGCAACTTTAGATCATCTTAGAAATGTATTTCCTTATGTCAATTGACAAATTCGGTTTTGTTTCATTTCTTAGGTTCCGATAAATTTAATGATAGGAATAAATTTGGATGTGTCATGATTCTAAGACTGATATTCAGAGATAAGCGGGCTTTGTTTGTTTCCGTGATTTAGGAAGGAGGTGAGGGGTTATCCAGAGCGATTCAGAACCGCGGATGTCTGTCAGAAGTCATCCAGATCGATTCAAGATCGCGGATATCCTCTCTGATCAAGGAAGGAAGGGAGAGGCTATCTTAGACAGTTCAGTAATCGTTTTTAAACTTAGCCGATGAATTAATGATTAATTGTTTTTATTTCGCGATTACGTTTCTCTGAGCTCCCTGAAGATCAGCTGCGGGTTTCTCTCTTTTCTCAATTTCTATTTCTAATTCGTGGAATCTCAATGGCCATTTGGTTTCTTAAAAACACTTACTACGTGGTTGAGTGGCGGCGGTGTCGGGTTGGCTGCAGGCAGGGAGTGGAGCGTTGAATAGTGCGGCTTCGGTGTCCCGGCTTTGGCACTCACGGCACCAAACTTTTCAAATTCTTTGTACTACGACACTCCCGACCTTTTAGATTAGCGGCTCTCAACTGATTCCGGTTCTGAGAGTCCTGACTTATATACAATTTTGAGTGCGAGGACTCTCTCAATCGGAAAACTCAGTCGAGCTTTGCCAGTTCCTATTCGTTAGTTAGTGGTCGGGTAAACTTCGTGAGATCGCCAATCGGCGACGATCGCTCGGCTCGGTCGGCTCGTCCGATTTTTCGGAGAAGGGAAAAGGGAGAGTATTGGTTTTTTTTTTATCATGCCACATAGACCCTTTGCTATTTGTTTATAATAAAATTGGTCGTGGCGCTGGCGTTTTTATTTGCGCCGGCTGCTCTAAATTTTTATAAGCGATGTTTTTCTTGACCCGGAGATATCCGGGTTTGTTTGGAAAGCTGCTCAGAGTGTTTAAATAATAAATTTTTCTTGCTCGTTATCATAAAATTTCGGGTTATTACCATGCGCGGTTTATCTTTTCGGGCGCCGATATGATTTCCGTTTGCTCTCTTATCATTTGGAGTCTAAGTCTCCAAACGATAGGAGATCCGTTTGGATTATTTATTGCTTTTCGGTATTTACTAAAAAAAGGTTTGTTATGCGTTGGCGCGTCGCGTTGCAAGAAAAAGGGGACCGTGGAGTCTTCAGGACGTAACAATATAAAACTTTTTTTGTTATTAAGTTTTTCATAAACAACGAGCGACGGCTAAAATTTACGGATTGTTACTTAGGAAGGTGTCCTTGACAACATATGTTAAGCTCATTAAACGGAGAGGGGTGACCTTTTCTAAATATTTACCATATTATATCAATTACATTATTTCTGAGATAGAAGTACTATTTTAAAAACCAAGAAAACTTTAATACACAAATACACAAATATCACGCTGTAAAAAAATTCGAATATATTAATGTATAAAAAATATTGACAAAGTAATAATGTGCTGATGTGAAGAGTGACCTCGGATTTGTCGATAAGAAACAAATTGCAGAAATAGGCAGTCCAAATTAGCAGTGGTGTTTTGCTAAATAATGAAGTATTATACATATATATATACAGGGTGTCCGACAATCATTTTAACATCTTTTGTAGGCAGATAGAAGGAGTAAAACTGAGTCGAAAAGTCCTGAACCATTTTTTTCTATTACATATAATAAAGGAGTAATTATTGAATAAATCAAGTCAATCAGCACCGACCTTTAGCCGGGCTCACGTCAGAGCGCTCACGCACACCAGACGAGTGGTTCACTGACGTACGTTCGGCTAAAGTCGGCGCTGATTGGCTTGATTTATTCAATAATTACTCCTTTATTATATGTAATAGAAAAAAATAGCTCAGGACTTTTCGACTCAGTTTTACTTTTTCTATCTGTCTACGAGAGATGTTAAAGTGATTTTCGAACACTCTGTATATAATATATGTATATATTGTGTTGTGCAGCAGTTTTTAAAATAGAATTAAGTAAAGTGAGGCCATTGAGCAATGTGGTGAGACATCACTGTCATTGCTCAATGACCTGGTTAGGTTGCAGGGCAACAGCAGTTCTAGGAAGAACTGCTAATTGCCACAGGGTGCGACACATTGCCGCATTGTCCGAAGTGCAACGCGGCATGTGTCGACACCGGCACCGGCACCGGTAACTAGCACGGCCGTTGCTAGGACCGGTGGGCCTGCTGAATCGGCGCGATCGATCTACTATAAATCGATCGCGCGGATGAAGCAGGGCAGAGATCGTGATCTGACTGCTAAACTTACTGTGAGGCTCCTCAAGCCGGAGAGTGTACCGCAGTGAGTAATAAACACAGCCGTGTAAGGAAAAGAACATCTAAGGAGCAATAAAGGATATTTAAATAAGTTTAGTAGTAGAACTTATTCTTCTCACCAACCAACCTCCTCGACATTCAACAATTGTGACTTGACACGTTTCGTGTCCGTCACAAGGAAATAATTCCGGTCGGCCGGGAGGCGATGGGCTTGCATTATTTACGATTTAAGGGAGAGCAGCTTGTTAGGATGCGCGCGACAAGCAAACACGCGTGGCGCCTATACCGTTTATTATCCATGGTTGAAGTGTTGCGATTTGTATTAATTTTAATAGCGTTATTTTCAGATTATTTTTGGCGTTTGAGCGCATCTCAATTGTGATTTTGCCGTGCGAACCACTTGGTGGTTATTTTGTGATTTATTTCAGCGTGGAGAGAGAGAGAGAGCGTAGCTCACGATTCGTAGCGGACGAAAAGGAGCAACAAGGAGAGACGATAGAGACAGACAGTGATACAGGGGCGTAAGGACCTCATAGGCACAGGGTGCTCAGCGACAATGTCGACGACGGACCAGAAAGCGGGAGACGCTACCACTCCGACTCCGCAAAAACTGGAGCGGGGCTCTCTGTGGAGTTATCAATTCCGTAATGCAGGAAGATGAGCCCGAGTAAGCTCATCTACGAAGGAAATTCAGCAGAACGGGCCGATACGGCCAGAAAAGGGCCCGCGTCGATGCATTGCCGATACACACGTGGCCGCTGTCAATCATAGAGCCGCAAAGGGAAGAATATGATTGGCTCATTAAACAGCGCGGAGAACAGCGCACGGCGAGAAGAGCAATCGCCGTAGAAGCCGAAATCATTGTTGTGCGTGCCGCGAACGGCGTGAGTTCCTCGCCTCCCAAAGTGCCGAAATACTAGCGTGTGATGAGTGCTTAGGACACCCGAGGAGGAACGAGAGACGTTCTTGGGGGAACCGGACGAGATTCAGAAGTTGTCGCTTTCCGAGATCACGGAAAATTTGCGAAGAGGGTGCCGACTTACGTGAGTGATTGCTCGCTGTCTCTCTCTCGCATATTTTGCATATCTTATACGGTCGTGGATCGAATCTGCACGTAAATCGTCAGCTCGATGCCGCGTAGTATATCTGCGTTTCAATTACTCTGTATATTTGAAAAAGTATTATTATAATTGTTGCCGAAAATTTCGTATATTTGCTGCTCTCTCGTCATACCGCGGTCACAACAATCCAGGCTTAATATAGCTCATTATTCGTGCGTGTAATGTTTTCATTTTTTTCTTTAGTTCTGTTTGTATTTCACCGTATCGTATTTTGCTGTCGTATCTGTTCCTTTCGACTTCTATAAAACGTGTGACTCGGGAATATCGAATGCTTTATATTTGTATTTTATCGAATATCGGGAGTCTAGCGTGTAAATCGTGTCGAAACTAGTATCCGTCGAACCGCGACCTTATGTCATAAACAGTGCCCGGCTCGCGCTAGACAAAGAACGCGCGTTACCCGTGCGCCTTATTTATCGTTCTGCGTGCGGCAGCGCATTTCGCTGTATGAATAATACTTCGCGGTCACCCTCGCTAGACAAAATATAAGAAAACACGGGCACGCGGTCGCAAGCGAAAATAAAGAACAAATACGACTTCTTTTGAATTAATTGCCGACCAACGACACACCACTCATGTAACTTTTTCACGCGTACTTTACTGTGATTTTCTTTATATTTTTCTTTATGTTTTTTTTGTTATATGTTGCATTGTACTGCCGATACCCAGTCTCTCCGGTAAAAGATTACTATTAAATTTATATTTTTTGGTAAACATTGACAATAACGGACCACCTTTCGATCAACTTGAGCTTTACATATGTTATCAAGGACATTGTTTTGAGTAACATGCAAAAAATTATAGCCGTCGGACATTGTTTATAAAAAAAGTTACAAACAAAAAGTTTCATAAATAAATTTTTCTTCAGACATTATGGACATTTTCTTTACGTTGTAAACGTGTAGGCAGGGGGGCTACGCCCCTTCCCTGCACCCTCCTGAGCTTATCATGTTTGATCAATAATTCTTTATTTTTTCTCGAGGGGCGTAGCCTCTCCCCCTGCCTACACACTTACAACATGAAGAAAATATACATAATGTCAAAAAAAAATTTATTTATGAAACTTTTTTTGTTTATAACTTTTTTATAAACAACGAGCGACGGCTAAAAGTTTTTGCATGTTACTCAGGACAATGTCCTTGACAACATATGTGAAGCTCAAGTTGATCGGAAGATGGTCCGTTATTGTCAATATTTACCTATTCTTTTTATTATTATTAAATGAACAAGTTTCTCTGCCTTATTTAAGAAACACTGCCTCCTAAGCCCACGCCTCTCTGTTACTATACTAAACTGAGCTATTGGGTGACGTTACCGTCACGTTGCAATTATTGGTCTGAATTCTTGTTGTGAATGAAGATTTTTGAGTTGGCGTGTAAAAGCACGCCTGGCGCCCAACTATCAAATTTGGTGAGTAAAAAATTTAGCTCTTTTTGGTTGGACAAACGTGCCGAAGTTGTGCGGCACCTTCGCTAAAAGATCCTAGGGCGAAGTGCTCGTCACAATATATATATATTGTGATACAATATATATATATATATATATATATATATATATGTGTACATATATTTATATACAATATATACATATATTATATATATATACAGGGTGTCTGACAACGAACTATAAAGTCGACGTGTGTAGGTAGATCGGGTTATTCTGAACAGAAAAGTTATATATCATTTTGCAAAATTCGCAATATTTATTGAGATATGAATTAATAAATGTGAGCCAGTGAAGGCGCGGGGAGTGATGATCGGACTCTATAGGCGTGCACGATTATCAGATGAGAAGAAAAATGGCTTCTCTCATGTAATGTCTTAGTAACAAAAGGCGGAGTAAACAAACAAGTGCGGCACGACTCAGTTTCTTGCGATCGGGCGCTATTCGGCGGTACGCAGCGAGGAGTAGAGCTGATAATTGTGCACGCCTATAGAGTCCGATCATCGCTCCCCGCGCTCTTATTGGCTTACATTTATTAATTCATATTTCAATAACTATTGCAATTTTTTCAAAATGGTAAATAACTTTTTTGTTCAGAATAACTCGATCTACCTACACACGTCGGCTTTATAGTTCGTTGTCAGACACCCATAATATATGTGTATATATGTTACTTATGTACGTCTACTATATACATATGTCATAATATGATATGCAGGGTGATTCAGAACAACCCTTTATCCTTAAAAATACATATTCTTGACTAAATTCTAGAACAATTTTTTATTTGACAAAATTTTGTTTGAAGCTTATTTTTTGAGTTATTAATAAAAATAGGTGATTTATCACGAGTCGGATACAAGAGGTAGGCAGGGGCGGCGCAACTCACCGTGATTGACAGTGATTTATGTGATGCACGGATTAAGTGAAAAAATTACAAATGAATAAATAAATTAGTGAGAGAAAAAGAAAGAAAGAGACAGAGTCACAGACAGATACAGAAACAGTGTATAGCAATCAGCTGGTCGCGTCAGGCACCACACGTAATCGCCCGCGTCTGACGGTGAGTTGCGCCACTTCTGCCTACCTCTTGTATCCGACTCGTGGTAAGTCATCTATTTTTATTAATAACTTAAAAAGTAAGCTTCAGACAAAATTTTGTCAAATAAAAAGTTGTTTTAGAATTTAGTCAAGAATATGTATTTTCAAGGATAAAAGGTTGTTTTGAATTACCCTGTATAATATACGATGTAAGAAATGATCTCGTTTTGCGTGGACAATCTTAATCTATGTCGAATCATATAGATTTCGCTTTGTGTGAAAAGTCAAAACCCATGTAAAATTTTTTAAAATAAAAAATATTTAATGTAAAAAAACTTGACGCGGCTGCACCGAAAACTATATTGAATTAAAGTTTACTCTGATATTATAGCTACTCGATATAGTCAAATCTCGATAACTCGAAAACCTTTATAGAACGAAAATTTTGTTCATTCCCTTGCGCTCTGCGGAAAGGAAAAACGAACTTCGATAAGTCGAAACCTCTACAACTTGACGATTTTAGCTCTTCCCTTGAGATGCGAGTTATCGAAATTCGACTGTAGTTTTTTTATTAAACGTACAACAAAATACGTACTTTTCGAACTCTTTTGATGAAATAACATTATTTTCTTTCGACAAAACTCATCTAACGGTGATTCTTAAAAGTATCGAAAATTACTTGAAGAACTCTCATAATTGCTACACTCTTGTAGTGCTATGGTAATTGATTTATTCTAAAATTAAACTTTCACATGTGAAGTACATGAATAGCTCATGTGTGCTAGTGTGTGTGCTCTGTCTTTAGTTTTCGGTACAGCCGCGCCAAGTTTTTTTACATTAAATATTTTTTATTTTAAAAAGTTTTACATTTTTTGGTTTTTGACTTTTCACACAAAGCGAAATCTATATGATTCGATATAGTTTAAGATTGTCCACGCAAGGCGAGGTCATTTCTTACATCGATGAGTGCTTTATATACAAAGTACATACACTGATCACATAATATATTGTAAACTTTCTATTGTTTTAGAATATTTTATATTTTATATTTTAGAACGTATAAACAACTTACAAATATAATATTTTATATTTTGCAACAATGTATAAATGTACAAGATTTTACTTAGCTCTACTTATTGATATCATTACTTTTGTAGAATAGATTTTGTAGAGAAAGATTTTTATAGTAATATGTTTTCTAGAGATACGAGTTGCGCGTGTACTTGGCGCCTCTTTTTACCTTTTTTTGAAAAGGTATTTTGTTCGGGATATCACATATTTTTGTGAAATATGTTTCTGACAAACACTTCTTTCAACACAATACAATGTATTTCTACATAATAACAATAACATATAACAAATATAACAAAGTGTTGAAAGTACTTCCATAAAAAAAAATTTTTTCTGTGAATTCTAATCATATTCGGCAAGAAATTTTTGCTATTGTTTTTATCTGACGTAAAAGTATTAAAATGGTTAATTATTAATAAAGACTGAGTTATACACTGTGAAACGAATTAAACCGATCTCTTACTCAATAACCCTTGAGAGATTTTCCGGGTTTGGCCTTAATAATGTAAATACTACAAATATTGACAAATTTCGATACAGTAACAACGAAGTTGTTTCTGATAGTTTAATTAAACTAAGTTTAAAATATTGCAAAAAAAACTTTTCGGCCAAGAGTCGAACCTGGAATCTCCGAGCCGAATAGGAAAGGCGACGGCATGGAAAACCGCAGATTCCAAGTTCGACTCCTGGCCGAAGAGTTTTTTTTGCAATATTTTAAAATTAGTTAGAGGGTAAATGGGATTTCTCATATATGAGATGCAAGTATAGCATCTGATATGAATTTATGAATTGAAATCTCAATTCAAAAACTTATGTGTAAGATTTACACGTGAACATGTATATATGTATGTATATACACGTATATTTTCCGCATAACATCCATCGAACGGCTCTCATGACCGAATATACATTTAGTAGTTTAAAAACTTCGGAACCTAATAAAGATTCTTTAATTAATTAAATAAATCACGTCCATGCTCGCTAAGCGTGATCTTATCGTTTTTCGAGACTCTAACGTCAAAACAAGAAAAACATCTCTTGAATAACAATACACGCATACTTTATACATTGAAGAAATTTTAAACATTTATTCGATGTTTATTCTATTTTTCTTTTTCCACATAATCGAGAATAAAATTTTTTGCAAACATCATGCTCGCGGCTAAACAAAATATGATTCCAATAAAATTACAGAACCGAGAAATACTATTACTTCGACAATGTAACGAATCTTAAATGTGTAGAACGAATAGAGCACGGCTACTCTTGTTACGCATGAACATGTTTTCTTGATTGACGTCAAACAAAAAACATCTCGGCAGTCCAAATGCATTTTTTACATATCACGTATTAAAATTTACCGTTGAAGCTTAAGAGGGTACTGGATACCGACTATAGAGACCTGTAAACCGACGTTTTTATAATTTAAATTTCTTTATTTTTTAATTTTATTTACTGCACAACATTAAAAGCGCTTCTACAGAAGCAAATAAATATACAAAACTATATAAAGCTTTTGAAAATGGGTATATAATGCTTTTTTGAACTTGTTTTTTATTCATAATGATAGTATATGGTATCAGATGTACATCATCACACTATGACGTTGTTCTCATCAATTAGATAGTCAAACCATAATCTGAATGTTTCATTAGACTTTTTTTTGTCGTACTTAGTGCGCTAACACAGTGTAAATATGTACATAAGCCTACAAAGAATTCTACATACATAAATATATGGTAAGGTTATTGAAGGAAACTGTATAAGAAAAACTTTTTGTTGAAGTTTGACATTCCAAAGAGCTAGCGCACTGTCTTAGCACAATTTATTTATTTCTAGAGAAGCGTTTTCGATTTGATGCAGTAAATACGACTTAGAACGTGAAAAAAGAAACGTCGGTTTACAGCTCTCTATAGTCGGTATCCAGTACCCTCTTAACCTGTTGAAGCTTATTATTAAACCTTACGCAAAGATCGATAAGTTATCACCTTTAAGTCGCTACCACGCAATATCACAGTTAGTTGCAAAATTAATAATTTTTAAACTAAAAAAGAGAGAAAAACGGTTTGCGCCATAATCCTTAGCGCAACAAACTGCAAAATACCAGCCTAGTTTGAAGTTTCTACCTTTAGTTATTAACAATCACAATTGTTTAAATAATAGAAATTATCAAACTTTTACCGTGTGGTATTTTGCAACTAATCAATAGGAACTGAAATGTAAAAACCATTTTGCTCTAACTTTTACCGTTCTCGAAATATTCAATTTGTTAACTTTCACTCTTTGTCATAAATCGCAGAGTAGCCGATTGAAGGTACCTGCAAAATTAGTTCAAGCTATCTTTTCTGGTTCTCGAGATATCCGCGATTTGCGAATAAGACTATGTATCGTTAAAGTAAATGTAGAATATTAAAATAAGTCAAATGCGTATATTTGTTATTCATAAGCTTTATTGTAAAACCGCGTTTTCGGGAACTTTCCAATCATCGAATTAACATAGGTTGTATTATATTGTATTATTATTATATATGTCGAGCAATTTCGTAGTGCAATCATGAGCGATAATTAACAGTGTGAACGCGCTTTAAATGCTTGGCAAGCAAGCGCGATTGTGTGTGTGCCTGCACTCTATTTATTTTATCGGTGCTCTCTCTCTCTCTCTCTCTCTCTCTCTCTCTCTCTCTCTCTCTTTCTCTTCCTCTCTCTCTTGCGAGTAGAGAAGACGTGTCACACATCGCTCCGTAAAAAGTATAAGTTTTTAGTGAGTAAACAATAAGAGAGTGTGATAAAAAGTGGTTTAACTTATAGAGCCATAGAAAGTGAGTAATTATGAGTATTATCTAGCAAGGATATGCTCAGTTGTAACTGTGAGAAGTGCATTTCTTGTTTAGGATATCGAAGTCTCGCAAGACGGGTAGACACTTTACGTGGATACAAGGTGCTGACGTGTGTAAGTGGATCACAGGTGAATGATCGCTTGCGCTGATATTAACGACTCTGGTCGGTAATTATCGGCATGGACAATGAATATGCAGAATACCGATGTTCGGCATGTAAGAAGGCAATAAAAAACAAAGTTGTTAAGTGCAAGTCTTGTGTCAAACTTTTTTACCATCCGGGATGTATATGTAAACGAGAATTGGTGCAATGTGCTGGTCCGTTTGAAGAGTTTTGCGTTGAAAACGGCCAAGAAGCAAGTATGAAGAAAGCTCCAACGATGACGGGGAGCAGCAGGGATAGGACAGGATCTACAGGGTCTATAGGTTCTGCTGGATCGTTTACGGCACCGAGTAGTGGAAATAAATTATCAGGAATGAGTGGATCGACTGGCATTGGTATAAAAATAGATTATCTTATAAGAACTGTGAAAGAAATCAAAGATGAAACAACCTGTAAGAAAGAAATTAAAATGATGATTAAAGAGATAGTTCGCGAGAGGAATTGGAAAACGTTAAACATGAACTGGAAAATCTAAGAAGAATGATACAGGGAGTAATGTGCGAACCAGCGTCAGGAACGCAAAGAAGCTACAGTGAAGCAGTCAAAGAAATGACGAGAGACAATATTATAATTGTGAAGCCAAAATTGGAACAAGAAAGTGAAACCACAAAAAAGTTAATAAAAGAAAAAGTGGATATTAAGAACATGGCGATGGGAATAACAAAAGTAAGAAAAGGAAGCAAGGGAACTGTAATAATAGGATGTGAAACTGGAGAGGAAGTAAAAAAGTTGAAGGAGACACAGTTTAAGCTAAACTAGGAGAAAATTATAAAGTAGTGGAATCACCACAATCAAAGCCATAATTAAAAATTAATAATGTAGGGATGGAAGAGATAAATTTAAGTGATGATGAACTTATATCTACGATAAAAAGGCAGAATAAAATGGATACAATGAATATGCGAATAGTGAAGAAAATAATGAAAGGAAAGAAAAATAATGACAACCAGTCTAAAAAACGAGAAGGTGAAGAGGGATCAATAATAGTAGAAACAGATGATGAAACACANGAGTTGATTCTGAAGAAAAGTAAACTAAATATAGGATGGAAGAAATGTCCTGTATTTAATCATGTTAGTGTTAAAAGATGTTTTAAATGCTGGGGTTATTATCACATAGCTAAAAACTGTGTGAGAGAGACATGTCACAAATGTGCAGGAAATCACAACTCGATTGACTGTTCAGCGACAAAGAAGTGTGTAAATTGTATGTTCAAAATTCGAACATACAACCTAAAAATAAATGACGAACACGACGCTCTCAGTATGGAGTGTCTAACATTTAAGAGAGCATTGCAAGAAGAGAAGAGGAGAGCTGGTTGGAAGGACACTAAATAGCAACTACAGGAAGATGTGGAGCTAATGCTATATACAAATGCGCAAAGTCTAATGGCGCAGAAAGATGAGATACAGCATCAGATTTTGAAGAAAATAAATCCTGCATTATTAGCACTGTCGGAAACTAGATTGACTGATGAGATTGATGATAGTGAAGTGAGCGTTCAGGGTTATGGTATAGTTAGGTGTAATACTGAGAACAGAAATACAGGAGGAGTTGTTTTATATATAAGGGACAATGTTAAATATGAAATAGTATTAGCAAAAACCTTAAAATTGAACTGTTGGTGTGTAGCGGTATAAGTAAAAGAAAAATTGTGTAAAAAGGTGATTATGGTAGTATATCACTCACCAAGCGCGTCGCATGGTGACTTTATGAGATTTCTGGAAGTTATAGTAGAGGAGTTAACAATAAAAGAAGAATGTATAGTAATTGGTGACTTTAATATAGATCTTATGTTAGATTCCTTTTATGCGAAGAAGCTGCAAACGACAATGCTGAGCTTAGGTATGAAACAATACGTTAATAAACCGACAAGAATCGCGAAAGACAGTCAGACAATCATTGATTTAATCTTCGCTAATAATGATAGTTTAGAAGTACAGGTAGTTTACGAACCTAAAATTACGGATCACGCATGGCTTCAAGTTAAACTTGGTGCTAATAGAAGTGAAAATAACTATAAAGAATTTAGCGCTAGAAGCTTTAAGGAATTTGATGTAAGTGAATTTACCAGGTTAGTGGCAAATAAATTGCATAACAAACAAGATATGGATGTCAGTATGAGAGCGACAAAGCTAGTTGACAGCATAGTAGAAGCGTTAGATGTAGTAGCGCCGATAAATAAGTTTAGAATTCCGAAAGTGTGGGAAGGGAAAAAATGGTTCTCAGATGAAATAAGAGAAGCAGCTGATAGAAGGGATAAAGCATACAAAAAAGCGATTTATGAAAATAGTGAGCAAAATTGGTTGCAGTTTAAAACTGAAAGGAATACAGTTGTAAAATTAATTAGAGATAAAAAAAAGAGAGTATTATAAAACAAGGAAAATTCTACGACTATGTGGAAAACCTTGAAAGAAATAATTAAAGGTGAGCCAGTAGGAACAAAGATAGTAGAAAGTATAGATTTTGAAATCTTAGATAATATTGATGAGCCGAATGTAGCCGATAAGTTTAATTTATACTATGTAA
>NW_018020870.1:73526-81447 GCF_002006095.1 Pseudomyrmex gracilis | reverse complement strand
AAACGAGGCAAATTGGAGACATTAAAATAAAATTCAGAAAAACAAAGAGCGCACAAAAAAGTATGTTCTATGAGGGGATAAAAATGTACAACGCCTTACCAGCGGAAATAAAAAGTAAAGAAAGACTCAAATCATTTAAAAGAATGTTAAAAACATATGTTATAGCAAATGTTTGTTAAAACTGTATTTAAAATAGCTGAGAAAGCTAAATAAAGATCAATCAATCAATCTCTCTTTCTCTCTTTCTCTCTCTCTCTCTCTCTCTCTCTCTCTCTCTCTCTTTCTTTCTTTCTTTCTCTTTCTCTCTTTTATCACATATTACAATTCTCTTCCTTTTCTTTTGTTCGCGATCATACCGCCATTTCTTACAAGGGGAGACTACGACGATAAAACAATCGATTTGGACGAAACTTATAGTATCGATAGATGATTATGTGGAGCATTGCAGGGTAAAGTAATAAGACGCACTCAAGCATTCGCGAGAAAATCGAATTTGAAAATTTTGAGTTACTTTATAAGGATATTAAATAGATCGTTTAATCGAAGATCGCTTAGCGTAGTGGTAGCGTACTAGGTTAGTAGTGTTGACGCTGCTGGTTCGAGTCTCGATATATATTTTTTTTTTTTTTTTAAATGTTACAATATAATCTAAATGTAAGTATTACGTTTTTTATTTATTTATTGCATGTTATAAAAGTGCATTTTTTGCATAAACAATCCGTGATGTAAAAAATACGGTAAAAATATTTAGATTGTTACTAACTTGTGTTCTGTTTGTAAAAAACGGATAAATAATTGTACGCAACATGTAAAAATATATGCAACATGTTTTAAAGCACACACATTTCTTTGTAATATTTGTTAAACGTTATACCTTTGAAAGAAAATATTATATCCTTGAATAGTAGAAAACAGACAATGAGTAAACACGAGAAAATTTCTGTTACATTGTGAGAAACAAGATTTCATCCATTTGACTGGTAACAGCGAGAGTAGACAGAAAAGAAGAAAAGTGTGCAGTGCTAATTAAATTGGAAGATACATTAAAAGATCATTTTCGAAAAGTAATTATTCCAGATAAACAATGGCATCTTTTAGCAGTAATTTTGACTCGTCACTGTGAAGTGATGTATTATCACATTTATTCGATGAAGAACCAGGTACACCTTCCATTTTAATGTATTTTCTAATTTAATTAGCACTGCACACTTTTCTTCTTTTCTGTCTACTTTTGCTGTTACCAGTCAAATGGATAAAATCTTATTTTTCACAATGTAACGGACATTTCTCGTGTTTACTCATTGTCTGTTTTTTACTTTTCAAGGATATAATATTTTCTTTCAAAGGTATAACGTTTAACAAATATCACAAAGAAATGTGTGTGCTTTAAAACATGTTGCATATATTTTTACATGTTGCGTACAATTATTTATCCGTTTTTTACAAACAGAACACAAGTTAGTAACAATCTAATTATTTTTACCGTATTTTTTACATCACGGATTGTTTATGCAAAAAATGCACTTTTTAACATGCAATGAATAAATAAAAAACGTAATACTTACATTTAGATTATATTGTAACATTTAAAAAAAAAAAAAAAAAATATATCGAGACTCGAACCAGCAGCGTCGACACTGCTAACCTAGTACGCTACCGCTACGCTACGCGCTCTTCGATTAAATAATCTATTTAATATCCTTATAAAGTAACTCGAAATTTTCAAATTCGATTTTTTCGCGAATGCTTGAGTAGTGCGTCTTATTACTTTACCCTGCAATACTCCACATAATCATCTATCGATCCTATAAGTTTTGTCCAAATCGATTGTTCCATTGTCGTAGTCTCCCCTTGTTAGAAGCACGAAGAGATGCGGCACACATTCAAGCACACATTCCGGCACGCATTGGCTGCGTTCAGCAGAACTCAGCGCTTAGCAAGCGCTTTGCTATTGCTTGCCATTGGCTTGTACTCTCATAGTTTCAATAGATTTACAAGAAAAAGCCAAGTACGGACAACAAGCGCAAAGCGCTTGCCAGGAGCTGAAGTCTGCTGAACGCAGCCATTCTTGGTCCGAACACAAACCGGCATAATAAATTTCACACACACATTTTCGTTTATCTTCTATTATCTCCATTCAGAAGCTACAAACGAAAAAAACGCAAGAATACTTTTTTCTTCATTGTTTCAACGCGAATTGAACGAGTCTAAAAAGGAGTCGATCGGTTCAGTCGTTGTTAAGAAATGACTGATTACAAATTTCCTCTCCATGAAATGCCTGAATCTTGCGTATAAAGCCCGTTCTACATTGATCGCAAGCGCAAACGCAAGATATAGATCTTGTAGAATTGACCAATCACGCTGGTCAATTGGCTGATTTGATCAATACGATTGGTCACTTCTACCAGACCTGTTCCTTGCGTTTGCGCTTGCGATCAATGTAGAACGGGCTTAAGAGGCACAGTGTGCTCGCGCAGTTCGAGCGCCACTTCGTTGCGCGTGAACTTGGCGCGAGACACTACGGTGCCTCTTGATTGTATATAATGTGATTTTTAAAATACAATTATTATACTTACTTTACGGTTTTTATCTCTGCGCTGTTTCTAGATTTTATGCAGAATAAGGGAATATAGGAATAAGAGATTAGAACTTTCCTTTTCCGCTTCAAAAGTAGTTCCTTTACAAAAAAGAACTACTGCCGATTACATATAAATAAAGTCAGTAATATAAATATTACTGATAATCACATAAGAATATTATTAGGTATTACAGGAATCACTGAGAATATTACTGACAATTACACAGAATGCCAGTAATGTTTTCGTTCCACTGCCGCAATATATTACTGCCAGTAGTTCTTTTTTGTAAGGGTTGTAATAATATACTATAGACTTAAACATACTATGAACAATATGTTGAGAATTTTATAAAATTATTATTTAGTATACATTTCTACAACATTGCTGGAACATTTCGACGAAATATTGATATTGTATGTCTCTAAAACGTATCTGCAAGATTACATTGCAACTTGCAATGTTGCAACGTAATGACATATTACTGGAAGCTATTGTGCTGTATGAGAAGTTATCGGATGCATTAGTTTCTTTATATCTTTCTAATAACAATGATATAATTGAAAATTTTAAAAGTATTATCAGTTACTTAAATTATGTATTTTTATTAATTGTGACGTTGCCGGTCAGTGACTCTCACGGCACTCAACGTGTTAACTGAAACCTACTTTTCCGGAATTTCAAACTTTGTACGAGATATTTCTGTTGAAAAGGCACGGAGAAAAAAACCGCAAAATACTTTTTTTCGTGCCTCGATCTCAACTTTTGATTGAGTCTAGGCCGAACTCGATCGGTTTATACTTGCGTAAATGAGGCACGGAGCCTCGCGCAGTGCGCGTACACTTTGTTGGCGCGTATACTTGGCGCGAGGCACTACCGTGTCTCTCTCTTGATTATTGATTTAAGCCGTTAATAGATGTATGTTTAAAATAATATAAACCAAAGAAGTTTTATCTAGACATCTTTTTCTGATTTAAATTCTAGTAATATAACACAATACATCACACTACATATGTTTCATAGATAAACTTGAAGTAAACGAGACATCATCGATCGCTATTCTTCGAGCTGAATCTGTTTGGGGAATTCTTCGTGGACTTGAGACCTTCTCACAAGTATTAGCACCGTCTGGAGACGGCCCGAGTGTAAGTGTGTATAGTTGAGTTTTTTATTATATGTAGTATATGTAAACAAAAGATGCATCAAACAAGATATAAACATTTCACGCTTGATATCATTTTGTAAAAAAACGCAGAAAAAATGTTTTTAATTCTTAAATTATTATTGCAAAATATTTTATAAGTAATGTTTACAACTTTTTGTAACACCATTGACGACAAAGCTCCGATTGCCAAGATTACATTTGTTCAAATCGACTGTTGCACAGATTTCGATAGACCAGATCTCGCGCGTATAGAAAATTTTTGCGCAAATCCCGATTGTCCATAGTGATTATTGCACAAATCTCGTAAACTATATGTTGCACAGAACAATATTGCTCATACATATATCATATTACACAGATGAGTATTACACAAAAGCATCATTGCATATATTAAGTTAAATATAAAAATATTACTATTTCGAGTAAACATATTTTTTATAGATAATGCGTACATTTATCATGACACATTAATAAAAGCATAATATCAGCCCAGCAAACAATTTCTGACTGCGCAGACCTTGGCAACAGAAACTGTGTGCAGAAACGCTACAGTACGGAAACATGCTTTGGTGCTGCCAAAACTGTTAGCACATACATTTTTTGTCTCTATGTTAGCACATAGAGACAAAAAACGCAACAACTCTGTTGGCACATACATGAGACTATTGCGGCCAAAATGATTCCATATATGTTAGTGAAATTGATAACAAATAGATGGTCGATAGCAAGCAGATCTGCTTTAGCAATACTGTGACAGTCCGCCAAACCGTATGAGCATCTGTTTATGACAAAACGTTGACCGCAGTCAGGTCGATCTGTTGAACGCATTGACGACAGATTGCCACCAAACGCCAAGCAGATCTGTTCGTGCATATGTGCGGACTGTTTGCACGCAAGACTACTCGACTATCTGACATCTAGGCAACAAAGTGGCGATTATCTGCGATCATATCTGTCGCCTGTGTTGATAACAGATTGTTACTAAACATTGAACAGTCTTTTACAGTTAGACCTTGTTTATGCGGGCAATAACTGTTAACTTATGCTGGAACCGGTAAAGTTCAAACTGTAAGATTTTAAAACTTCTGTTTATACGCATTCGGCAATGAAGCAATCATAAATTTAATGTAGTATTCTCGTATTTGTTGAGTAATATGAAACAATAGGTGCTTTCCAGCTACGTACGGTCGACACTGTGTAACACAATCTCCACTAGTGTGAATGAGATACACTGATATGCTCTTTTTCACGCTAATAGACAGTATGTTGTACATTTAACTTTAATTTTCTCGGAAATTTGACGTGGTAGGTCAATTTCGCCGCCGGATTCGTTTTCAGTGATCAAAAATCCATTAAAAAACACTTTGTTTATTCAAGTATCAGCATATATTAACAAAACATTTGTTCGCGTTGTAAAAATGTATTTTAAATTATATTTAAGAATAATATTTAAGAAAAGTATTTTTATTTATTGTTGCAGCTACATTGTATTGCAACAATTTTAGAAAAATAATAATTTAAATAAATAATAAATAAAATGTAGGATAGCTTGAGAATAAGTACATAAAATTAATTATATGTTAGTAAGGAACACAAGTGGTCTCGCGGACCGAGTACAGGGGCTGCGAATATGCAGGTCTCGAGTTTAAATCCCGCTATTAAATTTAGGATTTTTTCAGGTTCGGTCTCTTTCAATGGAGTGCATCGGTTGATTACCGAACTGAATCAAGCTTCCAGAAATTAATTTGAGTGAAATTTCGCAATAAAGCCATTAGTAGACACAAAGACTGCTTTTCCATCCGCGACAATAATACGTATTTCAAGGTTTAGAGGTATCTGCCGCAGCAGCATCAACATCAGCTTTACTTACAAATGGCACATTTTCCATAACCTCAAACTCACTTTGCAGTTAACCTTTAGAGCGCCGGAAAACGCCTAGAGGCGTAAAAAAATGAAATTTTTTTATACTCATTTTTTTTTAATCTAAATTAAATAGAAATTATTAAAAATAATTTTTATTATCTAAATTAATTGTAATAATTGATCGTGTCCGAACAGTATCACAATAACACAGGTTTTAGGTTCAACTTGTTACTGCAGCGAATCTAATTATATAAATCAATGATCTACTTTAGATGTGGATATAGATTTCGGGGTTCTCGCCACCTAGCGGTGATTTTTGCTATTATTAGATGAATATTGTAAAATACGTTGATAAATGCTCAGCCAAACGGAAAAAATTTTTTAGAAAAAAGAAAAAAAACTCAAATGTCAGTTGATGGCGCCCTGTATGTTTTCCAATCGATAATGATGCAAACTGACTTTATTTGATCAGATAAAACAGAAATAATGCTACAAACAAAAACAATAGTGCAATTGAATGTTTTTTTGAAATTCTGAAAATTTTAACATTCGGCCTTATCGTACCTGGCCGGGATACGCCTCTAGGCGTAAGGGGTCTGACTCGCCAACATCTTAACTTAGTTTGGCCCTAACTTAGGGACCTTAGACCACATTTCTATAGAAAAATACGATTTGAAAATTTTTCAAAACCCCGGCGCTCTAAAGGTTAAACAACCGTACATCGTACGCAGCGTTGCCGTAGAACTTGCGGACGCGTGACGTCACGAGGTAGAGAAGGTATTTTACGATTGGTGGGGGAAGTACCTTAGCAACCGACGCTACGACGCAATGTCAGACGTCACGCCAACGTGTAAAAGATTTGTAGCAAAGTTAGTGAAGTGCGATTTTTCTTTTACGAGCGATTCAAACAATCTAAAAAATTTAACAATCTAAAAACAAACGTCAGATATGTCTGGATATGGTTGATCATAAAAGTTAAGGTATGGTTATTACAAGTTAAGTTAAACAGCGTCGTGTCACGTGTAGCGATGCATCGGTTTTTAAAGTATTTCTCCCACCAATCGTAAATTACCCTCTCTCTTGCGTGACGTCAGGCGTCTTCAAGTTCCTCAACGCTGATCGTACGACTCACTCAAATGTCACTTTCAATATATACTATTTAGAATAGAAAAAGACAGTTTTCCGCATCAAACAAACGCAATCGCGGCGCAAACAAACACACAAAATCGCCCTAGTCTTAGCAAAATTGAGGAGCACGAGAAACGCACGTGCGTCCGCCTGCAGAGCTATCCACGTGGTATGCAAATATGCAAGCGAATAATTTATGTAATAAAGGTCATCTCTTTAACATAGTATATGTGCAATGTGTAGTTAAGTGCAAGATTTGTGCAATGATCACTATGGACAATCAGGATCTGTACAATACTAAATTTGGAAAAATGAAATTTTGGCAAACGTAATCCTCTCATCATGACATGTAGAATATATGTCTCAATAAAAAGAAAAGAAAAGAAAAATATAAGGTAACTCCGGTATATAAATCACATTTATCGAACTTAATTTATCAAATAATATTTACAACGTTAAACACAAATTAACTATACCAATAAAGTTTTCCTGTCTTTTTCCTGTCTTTTACTGTAAACAAAATTACAAATATAAACTTCTTAAAAACTTACTCAATATGTCTTACAAACAATATTAAAACCACTCTTGTAATTTTGTTATAAATAGTGTCTTATTTAAGGTGACACAGCGAAAAATCTTGCAGACAACTGATTTAAAAAAAGAATAAGCTGACATGTCTTTTAGTATTTTGAGGATTCAAATTGCACTATTATTTTTTTAATACGTAATCGTTTTCAAGGTCATTTCAAAATCAATTTGTTTTTTTTTTGTATCGTAAACTTATGTTTTATTTTGGAATTGGTATTTTATGTAAAACAACGCACAACTTGTGTCTGAAATAATTTTTGTAGGACTTCTGTTTTTTAAAATATTAAGAAAAACATTTACAGTATATATATAAATTGTCTAACTATACGATAAAATGTACGACGTGATGGATATCTTCTTTTGGGGTCCTACAAAGTATACAAATTTACAGCTTTTTCAATGTTTTGTCTTGATTCACCATCGTATTAAAAAGATAATAGTACCATTTGAACCCAGATAGCACACAATGTTCTATGTATATTCTTATAAAGTGCAAATGTTCTTAACTTTGGAATATTCGGATCGAATATTATATAAATATACGTTGAATATTATAATAGAAAATCGTATATTCATAATGAAGAAAGAACGTTCTTAGAAT
>NW_018020870.1:62404-72296 GCF_002006095.1 Pseudomyrmex gracilis | reverse complement strand
TTCTAAATTTTTATTTCTTTGATAAAAAAAGATGAAATGGATTTAGCCGCTTTTGGAAATAGTAACTTAGATGTTTATAAGATATTAAATGTTCTATAAAAATACGTTTAATTATTCTAAGAACGATCTATAGAACATTCTATAAAATTACTATATATGTTCATACAGCATTCTATAGAACATTTATGAAATATTCTAAAAATATTCTATAAATGTTTTATAGAATATTCTATAGATTATTCTATTCATATTCGAAAAACATTTACAGTAGTGCCATTCGCTTATTCTATAAATATNCGATGAATATATAAGAACGTTCAATGGAATATTCGACATATTTTTGAAGAATATTTATAGAACGTTCATAGCAATGTTAAGTGCTATCTGGGAATCCTCACTCAAAATATTAAAAGATATATGACAGCTTATTTTTTTTTTTAATCAGTTGTCTACGAGATTTTTCGCTGTGTCAACTTAAATAAGACACCCTGTACATCATATAGAAATTAGGGCTGCGGTTATTCAAATAAATAATAATCCGGATATTCGAATAGTGACGTCATCGACTATTTGTAATTCGGACTATCTGTACTTCGAAGTATCTGGATTTTGAATAGCATAGGGAACGAATATTCGGATATTTGTACACTTTGAATAAAACGGATAGAACAATTTGAATAATGAAGGTCACATTGTGCAGTTAAACATGTAATAACTTGTGACATTTCTCTCTCACTATTTTGAGATTGTAGAACTTACATTATAATCGTGTATATGTATTAATATTTACTTATATTTATATATATACATTTATATATATACATAGGGTGTTTGGTAATTGCCGTCTCACCGCTCGTAGGTAGGTAGAAAGGATTATTCTAAGACAAAAATACCATCCTATACCACTTTGGAAGATTCGCAATAATTAACGAGATATTAATTAATAAAGATCCGCTAATCAGCATGCATTCAGCATAACGACAGCGTAAAGACAGCCCAGTCTTTACTAGCGCGCTGCCCGAACGCAGCCAATATGTGTATTTTATGTATACACATGTTATTCTATTAGCTCCTCCCATTCCGTCGCTACGTCGCGTCCGCGCGAAAGACTGGGCTGTCCTTACGCTGGATGGACGCTGATTAGCAAATCTTTATTAATTAATATCCCATTAATTATTGTAAATCTTCCAAAGTGGTTTAGGACTTTTTGTCTTAGAATAACCTCTTCTACCTACCTACGAGCGGTGAGTTGGCAATTACTAAACACCCTGTATATACAGAGTGTCTGACAACGAACTATAAAACCGACGTGTGTAGGTAGATCGAGTTACTCTAAACAGAAAAGATATTTACCATTTTGCAAACTTTGCAATAGTTATTGAAATATGAATTAATAAATGTGATCCAATGAGAGCGATGATCAGACTCTATAGGCGTACACAATTATCAGCTCTACTCCTCGCTCGCCGCTGCTCGCTGCGTACCGCCGAATAGCGTCCGATCGCAAGAAACTGAGTCGTGTCGCGCTTGTTTGTTTACTCCGCCTCGTTATTACGATTTTACATGAGAGAAACCATTTTTCTTTTTATCTGATAATCGTGCACGCCTATAAAGTCCGATCACCGCGCTCTCATTGGCTCACATTTATTAATTCATATCTCAATAAATATCGCAAATTTTTTAAAATGATAAATAACTTTTTTTTTCAGAATGACCCGATCTACCTACACACGTCGGCTTTATAGTTCGTTGTCAGACACTCTGCATATATACGGGGTGTCCCAGAATTGATGTAACATCTCTCGTAGACAGGTAGAAGGAGTAAAACTGAGTCGATAAGTTCTATACTATTTTGCTAGATTTGCAATAGTTACCGAGATTACGCGCGTAAGACTGCCCGCCGCGCTTTGCGCGCTAACGGTGTTACCCATAGCGACATATGGGAGGAGCTAATATAACAGCATATACTATAACATATACATATTAAAATGTAATTGTGTAAAGCGCGCCGGGCTGTCCTACGCGCGTAGGACAGCCCGATGCACGCTTATTCGCGGATCTTTGTTAATTAAAATCTCGGTAACTATTGCGAATCTAGCAAAATGGTATAAGACTTTTCACCTCAGTTTTATTCCTTCTACCTGTCTACGAGAGATGTTAAACCAATTCTGGGACACCCTGTATATATATATATATATATATTAAGGTAAGTGGAATCGAGTTTACGTGTGTATATTTACATATATACGTACATTTTTATAAGTGTAATATATACATACATTTTCATAAGTTTTCTATATTTTTCATATTTTTAGTTATATTTAACACAATAATTTAATTTCACTTTTTTAATAAAAAGTAACTAAACATATTTATTTTTCAGAAATTTATACACTTGCAATAAAAAATGGTTACATAAATAACATGTAACAAAAAAATAATGTTTAAAGAATAATGTTAAAACTAAAATAATGTTACTAATAAAAATAAATTGCAATACGTTGAGTTCAAACATATCTTGAAGACAGAATGCAATCAGAGCCCAATCTGCACTGTTTAGTAGTTTTTAAAAATTATGCTTGTCGAATGAAAACTTGCGTCAAAAAGTAAAACTGATAAAACACAAAAAGTAAAACTGATAACTAAACACAACGTAAGCAAACTGATATACAATCTTTACATGCGTTGTATATATATATATATATATACGTGTGTGTGTGTGTGTGTGTGTGGATCCCCACACACAATATACGTAGACACAAACACACTGAGATCAAAAAACAAGAAAACGACATCACAACGGTTATTTTGATTTCTAAAGTTTTCAAAAGCAAAAATACGGTTTTAACTTATTCGTGTCCGACATGATATTGATTGAATTATTTTGTTATTTTATGTGACTTATTTCAAGATCTCATATAATACGTATAAGTTCTTTATTGTTGTTAATAATCAAGTTTTATATACATCTAAAAGGTTTACAGAGTTATCATATGTTTCAATGATAAATTTTAACCTATTATTATAATTATTAAAAGCATTTAATAAATTGTCAAAGTTATGTTAACTTTGCGTTAGGTCACTTAAATTTTGTATATTTATTTATAATTATGTATTTAAATTGTTACTAAAAAAGATCCAAAAATTGAATAAAAAAATGTGACGTAAATATTTGACGTAAATAAACTTTTTCAAACACAAACATCTAGTTTTTTGCTTGTATCGGCCTTTTTTTCTGTATTTACTAACAATTTGTAAATGTGAAAGTTTTGTACAATGAAAAATTAAAACCGTAAAATAATCAAAAGTCGTACGTAACAAATAAAACACGACAATCGCCCATCTCTCAGCTATAATCAAATTGTTATTGATCAAGTTGTTTTAAACTGATAGTAATTAATAAATATACAGACGATTTTTTACTTTTACTCACATATGTACTTACACACGATTTCACATTCATGTACAGTTGTGTATAAAGGAGGAGGGTCCATAAGGCGGGTTTTCGGCCTAATCAGAAAATCATCGAAAACATGTGGAATACATTGTTTGAGACCATACCAATAATATTCAAGTAGCCCAAAACTGTTTATTTGTAAAGCAGTAGATCGTATTTGTCAGCGTTTCTTACTCACAAAATATGGGGGTAGTGAAGTGGACGTGGCTAGGTATGGGAGAGGTAGGAGAAGTACGAGTGTATCCGTTTAGGCTAAAATTGACTGAATATTATTGGTATGGTCTCAAACAATGTATTCTACATGTTTTCGATGATTTTCTGATTGGGCCGAAAATCCGCCTTATGGGCCTTCCTCCTTTCCACGATTCTATATACGATTTTATGAAACTTTTAAATATTTATGCATTTAGATGTATAAGTTACTATGTACGTAAAGAAAAAGTAAAGGTATTTCTTTATTTTTCATAATATAATATCAGAATTAGAGTAAACGTACTCTTAAATGACAAATATACATTCTTGAACAATAAATATCATTAGTTTTGTATTTGTTATAGACTTTTTTAATTTTGTGATCACTGCCTCCGAGTACTGAAAGGTTCCAAGCTAGTTTATACGCTACTGAGTATATCGAAATATCCGGATAATACGGATATTCGAATATAATTCGAAAAGTACTATTCGTACTATTCCCTGCACGAAATATCCAGATATTCGTTGACCAAAGATTATTTGTACATACATATTATATCTGAATATCCGGATGTCTGGATCACAATATTATTCGAATTTAAACCGCAGTTCTAATAGGAATAGAGTCTATGATGATGTATGGATAGAAATATGATTCATACAAAAATTCTAAGTCATATTTTTTTCCCAATAACATCTTTCAATTCAGTATATACTTAAAATACGTTAACAATATTTATTATTAGTAAATAATAGACTAGTATGTGACAAAAATGCATGAGGAGAATGTGAAGATTAGTTTGGATATAAAGTTAGTATGTGTCCCGTATTAAAGCGCTTACGTCTGTGCATGCCTGTGCAGACGCAAGCGCTTTAATACGGGACTTATATCCCACACAATAAAATTGCCGTATCATTTTTACTGTCTTATACTAGTGGAATATATAAGAGGTGAAATATACAATATTTAGCTAGCTAAATAAGAAATACAAAAGTTACGTACTTATAATTTGCTATACTCTACTCTTTATTACCTTTGTATATCGCAAAATAATCACTAAAAAACGTTTTATAAATCTTAGTTATCATTTTATGCATCTGTAAAATATGGTTGCGCTACTTATCACGCGTTAGCGACTAAAACGACTAAATAAAAAAATAGGGAGGAGGCAATAACGAGCTACATCTGGTGTTCAAGTAAAATTCTTCTTTATTCCGAGGATTTAATAAAGATACAAACGTTTCGATCCACTATGGGATCTTCTTCAGTGTCTATACATTAAAAAATTACAATGAATACATGATCTATTCGCAACGATAATGAAGAATATGAATACAGAAAAGATACGCTATGAATATAGTTTGAAAAAAATGAGAGAGGGAAGTGACAACTAAGTAACGTTCGTAAATAATGAGGCCACGTCTAAAGTCAGAAGAACGTGATCCGCACGGAGAAAACTGTTATGGTTGCTAAAATCACATTATTTATGCATAGAAAAGCAAGTGATATGAATTCAAGTTAAATAGATATTATATCAAAAATTGCTGTTGACATGAGCTCATTTATACAGTTCGCACAGCCATATTTAAATGATACGTAATATTCAATTAGTATATTCTAATATATTGTTGCCTCAACCAAAAGAATATTGATATATGTAGTCAAAGTTTTTAAAGGCACAGTGATATAGGTCTTATTGATAGAGCCTTCTTTTTATCTCATCCTGACTTTCATAATAAAAACTTTGACTACATAATTAACATACTCCTTGATAATAATTATCCTCTTGACTTCATTTATAATATTTTTAAACAAAGACTAAAATATAATTTTTTAAAGAATAATGACTTAAAGACCTTCTTGACTAATAATATCCTTGACGAAAAACCTTCTCGTTGGTTTGTGATGCCTTATATATATAATTTCTCTGAAAAATTTTCGTCAACCTTTTTCAAAGAGACTGACACACACCTTGCTTTCTACAGTCTTAATAAATTTTCCAGGTTCATTAAAGTACAAAAGAATCCTTTACCTCCCCTTTCTTGTCCTTTTGTTGTTTATAAAATTAACTGCAATGATTGTGAGGCTTCCTATGTAGGCCAGACTGGTAGGGTTTTGCAGTCCAGAATTAATGAACACAAAAATCACATTAAACGTAACATTACACAAACCTCTGTTATCACAGATTATAGAATTAATTATTCCCACGATTTCTCGTGGGATAATGTCAAAATTCTGGATTGTGAAAAACACTATCATAAGCGACTAATTTCTGAAACACTATACATTAACAAACAAACACACGGTCTCAATTTGAACAGTGACACGGAAAATCTAGACAAATCATATTTACCATTTGTCGTTAATACAACTTAAACTTTCCATTGCGCATGCTTCGACCTCTGAATTCACTGTTCATCTTGATGTATTTTTCAAATTTTCAATCAGTAATTGACAGCTTACGTGTTAACATGTGTCCATCTCGTTACACGAGGACTTTAATAACAGCATATTACTGTAAGTTTATATTAATTTTACAATGCGTATTTTGTATTAAAAAATTTTTTTGTTTTTTGAAATCTATTGTTTTTATATTCAATTTGTAGAAAGATTTTGATAAAGACCTAAACCGTTGGTCAAAACGTTACCACATTATACATACACATTACATCTTGAAATAAAAATCATCTTCACGTGTTTGCACAACAACATCCGTGTCTTGCTTCAACTGCCTCTCATCTGGTTTTTTAACAAATTATTTTGTTGTACCTTCTATCAATAAATTATCGTACACAAATTTTGAAATCGTTGAAAAAGGAAGATGGAAATTTGTTAGCTTATAGAAGTCTCAATAAATTGAATCGATTTATTAAAAATATCAAAGATCCGGTGGAAATTGAACAAAGAAAAAACGTAGTTTATAAGTTGCAATGTAATGATTGCGATACTTTGTATGTAGGCCAGACTATAAGAAAACTCAAAACTAGGGTCTCCGAACACAAAAATCAGATTAATCGTCGCGCGGAGAATGTTTCTGTCGTTACACAGCATAAAATTGATATGAACCACAATTTCAATTGGCAAAATATTAAAGTTTTGAACACAGAATCTTTAGTTTTTAAGAGGTTAGTCTCCGAGATAATACACAACAAATTACAAGGCAATTCAATTAACGTCATGTCGGACACGGACAAGCTGAAACCGTATTTTTTATTTTTAGAAAATTCAACCCGACATAGTCATTCTCCGTTTGTTTTTAAGCGTTGTGGTGAGGTGAGGAGACTGTTACATGTACCATAAATGTGGGAGAAGAGGATTGCTCAGTTTTTCGGTTGTCTTCGAAGCGAGAAGACGTTTCGCGTCTTCTTACATACAACTGACGGTTACTTTGTTGCCACTTCCCTCTCTCTTTTTTCCTCAAACTATATTTGTAGCGTATCTTTTCTGTATCTATATATTTTTCATTATTGTTGCAAATAGATCATGTATTCATTGTAATTTTTTTATGTAGAGACACTGAAGAAGATCCCATAATGGATCGAAACGTTTGTATCTTTATTAAATCCTTGGAAGAAAGAAGAATTTTATCCGAACATCAGATGTAGTTTGTTATTGCCTTCTCCCTATTTTTTATTTAAACATACAACGAGCACATATAATTAAAAACATATAATTAAAATAACTAACATGCTCACAAATCGACTAAACTGACAATAGTTTTGTTAGTAGCACAATAAAAAGCTGAAATCACAATACAATACTAATATAACATAAAGGTACGTAACAAAGTGATTACACGCAAATTATTCTTATTGTTAGTTTTATTTTTTCTGATCTGTGCGGCATAAAACTCGGCGCAGCCCAAATTTCGGAGTTACCTTATATTACTCTATATTTATTTTTAAATATGTATTAAATAACTATATTTATTATGTGCAGTTAAAAATAAGATGTCAAATCATTGTGGATGAGCCAAAACTACCGCATCGCGGTCTCTTAGTAGATACTTCACGCCACTATTTTCCTTTATCTGACATCTTGTTGACATTAGATGCTATGTCGTACAACAAGCTAAATGTTCTTCACTGGCATATTGTCGATGACAATAGTTTTCCGTATCAAAGCACCAGATATCCCGATTTATCCACCAAAGGAGCTTATCATCCCTCAATGATTTACACTCCCAATGACGTACAGAAAGTCGTTGATTATGCAAGATTACGAGGGATTCGAGTAATGCCTGAGTTTGACACACCTGGACATACTAGATCATGGGGTTTGGCATATCCGGAATTATTAACTTTATGTTACGGTAATTAACTATATTCTAGTAAAAGTTTTATTGCTATAAAAGAAAAATACTTATTAGTCTAAAAAGTCAAATTGTATATAAATATTTTTTGCTTTTGTACATTCTTTGTTGTTATACATATGTATATAAAACAATAACACATATGTATTAATAATATACATGATGTTCTACAAATTGTGACCAAGCCGAAAAGTGATAGTCAATCTGAACAGAAAAATTATATATCATTGTGCAAAATTTGCAATAGTTATTGAGTAGTTACTTAATAATTATGAGCCAATGACTGCGCGAAAAGAGACTGGTTCGGACTCTGTAGGTGTATACTTTTATGAGCTGTAAAGAAAGATGGCTTATGCAATGTTCTAACATGAGAAACGGAGAAACAAGCAAGCGCGACGTGTGACGTGTGGTGTGTGAGCTTCTTGCAATCAGCTGATATTGTGACGGAGTAGAGCTTCGTCACCAAGTTTTTTTTTTGTTCTTTTTATATTTTTTCTTTTTTTTTGACTATTTTTTTTGAACAAAGAAATAACTCAAATATTTAAAACTCCCGCGCTTTATCACAAGCCGGCTTTATTACCTACCGGCTGTATCTCTATGAAAACACGCGAAACCCGTACCGCGGTAGCAAGCCCGCGCGCGAGTCACTCTACCAAGGCATGATACACCGCACAAATAAGTGCGCTCTGCACGCCGACCTCGGACAGGACGTAGAGCGCCCGCCGGGTATATAAGCCGGCCGAAATCGGCGACAGAGTTGCAAGATCAAGCCGGCAGCAACGAGAGCATCGAAGCAGTGGGGACACGCACACAAGCGAGAACCAGTGTTCTCAGGTTTTGCTCTCTTACAGCATTCTGAAGCGGTGGAAGAGATGTGTACAACAGCAGTAAGTTCATGCAGTTAGAACTCGTTGATGTTGTGCGCATCCCCTCCACCGGTTTAGCATGCTGTAAGAGAGCCAAAACTGAGAACACTGGCGAGAACCGTCGTCCGTGTGCGCTCGGCTGTTCGACTTGTGTCGAACTGGAAGAGTGTAGACGTACTATGTTCTATCGCTTTCCCATCAAGCCGACCAAAGGCCGACACGTTGCGCGCTGTTCTTGCGTACGACAACGTCTTGAAACACTTTTTTTTTTTGCGCGCGCGAAACTTATTGTCTAGTTAAAAGTACATAATATTATTGAGAATAGTAAAACACTTCAATACGTATTATGTATTTATGTAAATTATTAATAGTGAATTAACTGCGATCTAAACTTTTTATATTATTTTATGTTTAATTTATTTGTATAAATTTGTGTATACATATACAGGGTGTCCCAGAATTGCCGTACAATCTCTCGTAGGCAGGTAGAAGGAGTAAAACTGAGTCGAAAAGTCCTGAACTATTTTTTTCTATTATTTATAATAAAGGAGTAATTATTGAGTAAATCAGGCCAATCAGCGCAGATCTTTAGCCAGGCGCACGTCAGTGAGCCGCGCGCCTAGTGTGTGTGAGTATATATATTAAACTTTCAAAAATATAGAAAGAAAGGTCGATATGAGCAAAGATCTGAATGTTTTTGGTGAATATATTTATCACTTGTCAGTAAATATCTCTCTTTACCAAAAAATTCTAACAACCAAATTTTTAACGTTATTGCGATATAGTAACATTATGCATCGTTACCTTAATGATATCGTAGTAACACAGATTTGGTTAGGTTAGGTTAGGTTAGGTTGGTTAGGTTAAGTCCATAGACATATAAGAAATAGACTGCGCGTCCCGTATCTTTTCTGAGCAGAAAGAATGGTCAAACTTCGGACGAGGATAGATGCTTTCACCCGAGTCTCTATCCTTGTTTAGTGACGCGGTGATTGGCGGACAAGAAAAGTAGTAGGAATGAGAAATAGCGTAGTGGGGCAATAGAGGAGCATCGAGCGATGAAG
>NW_018020870.1:57139-62399 GCF_002006095.1 Pseudomyrmex gracilis | reverse complement strand
GACAGCATAGACATTCTATGGAGTTGTCTTCCGAGTGGGGAGTCCCCACTCCAGGTGCTGAAAGACAGAGACAGAGACTCGGGTGAAAGCATCTGTCTCACTCCGAAGTTTGACTCACTTCCCCTCTCACACGCGCAGTCTATTTCTTATACGTCTATGGTTAAGTCATGGGGAGCAAGAGCTCATGTGCCGTTACGACGGCGTATGAAGTACCTAGGTTTCCTTGTGGATTGAGATGTTCCGAGCTCATCTTCAGTCTTAAGCGCGGTCGCGTCGTTGGGACGGCTTATGCCTAACTTGCGCGTCCCGGGGGAAAGACGTCGACGTCTGTATGCGATGGTCGTCCGCTCCATCGTTCTTTATGGGGCACCGGTGTGGGCGGATGATCTTCCGCACCAACAGAAGGCCTGTGCGGCGTCACGCCTCAAGCGCGCATTGTCTCCGCGCCTTCTATATGCGCATATAGAACTGTCTCTGGGGTGGTGGCAGACATGCGCTCGCGAGTACTCCATCGCTGGAGCTGCATGCCTTTTATCTTCGCCGTGTGTTCTTGGAAATCAGGGAACAACCGCCCGACGCCCCCTTCGATCTGGAGGAGTCATCGGGCGTGGAAAGATGTGGTTCGTCGGTGAAAAGTGAAGGTTCGCAAAGTAACCTTTCCGAGATTCGAATGGCTCTCCTGCCGGTACTACGTAGTAAATTGATCGTCCCTATCGGAGGACTCTGACCACAGCCCCAGGTGCAAGCACTGTGGCGCAGACGTAGATTCGGCCAGCCACACGCTCGCGGAGTGTCCGGCGTGGGCAGTGGAGCGTCAAGCCCTGTGTGCGGTCGTCGAGGCTGATTTATCGCTTGCGACCTTGTTTCGACGCATGGTCGACTCAATCAACCAGTGGCGAGCCGTCGTCTCCTATTGCGAGGCAGTAATGCTTGTCAAGGAGACGGCGGAACAAGACCGCGAGGTTAGAAGAGAAGGGTGTCAGCTTTTCACGGTGTCCCGGTCGACAAAAGAGGGGCGACACTGTTTGCGGTTTTAGCATTATCCCGCACATGAGCGCGCGAATTTCAGACGATCTGATTCGTTATCTTTGAATGCTTTTAACTCAAAAATTATTATAGCCTCGACATTTTGGTATTAAGATTTTTGTGTTAAAATGATCTCGAGAATCTACTGGTAAAAGGAAATACGGTAGTTGCGGGACACCCTGTATATATATATGTATACACAAACATGTGCGTGTGCGTGTGCGTGCGTCGTGCGTGCGTGTGTGTGTGTATATATTGTACTTCCGTTTCCGGTGATGTTGATAACAAATCACTGTGAAATAGCGTGTAAACATTTGGTTGTGCTTTTTGATGCGGTTACGAATGTTTGTGAGTTAGCGGTCTGTGGAGTGAGAAGAGAGAGAGGTGTGGAGTGTGTGGAATTAGAGGTGAAGTTGCAAGGGAGTAGAAAGAGTTAAGAATTGAAAAAAAGAATAGGAAAAGTAGCGAGGTTAGGTGCGGGGAATCGTGAGATTAGGAGCGCTTGAGTCAAGGTGTGTTCTGCATCGCTGAGATTTGAAGTGCAGAAAGTGGAGTAGATGTAGAAGGGCGTACGGTGTGTTCGGTTTGCTAAAGTTTTTTATGGTGAGGCGTAGGATGGCAGAAGGAGCAAAAAAGGAAAAGAGTAGAGTGGACGTTATTAAAGAGGCTGAGGGATATAGGAAAAGACGGTGAGCGAGCATACAGGTTTAGAGAAATGGTTGAAGAAGAAAAGGAAATCGGGAGGAGAAGAACAGAGGAAAAAGGGAAGGAAGAATGGGCATTCAGGAGCAGCAGAAAAATGCAAAGATTGGATCTCCGCAAGGAAAGAAGAAAAAATAGGGCAAAAAGAAAAGGAAGGGGAAGAAAGAAAAGGAAAAAAAATGGAATGCAAATTGGATGTATGGAGGAAGTTAGAGAATTTGAAAAAGAAGTTGGATAAATATGCAAAAAGAATAGAGATAATGGAAAAAGAAATGGGGGAACAAAGGAAAAAGGAAGCAAGGTTAAGAGAAAAAAGAGATGAATGGAAAGATAAATTTAAAAAAGTTGAGAAGTCGCTTGTGAAAATGATAAGGAAAGTTGAAAAAGCCAATACGAGACCGTGTACACTGGATGTCGGTGTGTTAAAATGTTTATGTTTATTCAAAGTCAAACGTTTCGATTCTTGTATAGAATCTTCCTCAGTGACAAATGAATTATCTAAACGTAAAGTAAATAGAGAGTTGGTTTACCAAAGAGCAATTGATTAACAATAGTAAGAAGATTTTTTTAAAAAACAACTTACCAAGAAATGCAATATAGGATGTACATCAGCAGGTTAGACCACACAATGTAAAAAAAAAACATTTTCGATGAATGAAAACATCAAGAAGCACTTACAAATTGAATTAAATATTTTTTATAAAGAAAAAAAAGATAAAGAAATTACTTGTTAAAAATAATGAGTAAAGAATAACCGAGACAGTACAATGAACTGTTTGAAATGTGCCGACATTCTGATGTACAACCTTTATGAACAGATAAATGTTTTTCTCCACTAGCAATGAAGAAAAACAGGACAGACAGTTAAAATGTAATGTTGTACTTATAACGCTGTAGATTTAAATAATTCAGAAACGCAAACTATGGTTTTAATTTTTCCGTATCGGACATAACGTAATTGGATTTTTTTGTAATTTATTAGAAGTACAAATTAGTTCGGTCCGTTTCCAAAAGATGGCTCCGGCTGTTGTGAATGGTTCATAGTGACAGCTGATTTTGGCGGGTTTAGAGAGGTTAGACATCTGCTAATAATATTCAGTTTATATCGCTTTGAGTTTCATACAAAAACCTTGATTTTTCCTGTGTTTGAAATGTCGAATTTTGTGTTAACCAAGCAGCATTTGCGGGAGGTTTTAATTTCTGCTTTAATTGGAAGAAAAGTGCAGCTGAAGCCCATCGAATGCTTATATGACATAAGTCGAAGTTTCTGGGTTTCACTCCTCCAACTGATAAATCATGTAGGGAATGGTTTCGACGTTTCAAGAATGGAGACAGCGTTGAAGACAAGCCTCGCTCTGGACAGCCAAAAAACTTCGAAGACAAAGACTTGGAGGCATTACTCAAAAAAGATCCGAGTCAAACGCAAGAGGAGCTTGCAGAATCATTGAGAGTAACTCAACAAGCCCTTTCTGTACGATTGAGAGCCATGAAATGATTCGAAAACAAGGAAATTGAGTGCCTTATGAACTGAATCCGAGAGACGTTGAAAGGCGGTTTTTCACTTGCAAGCTGATTCAAAGGCAACAAAAAAAAGGTTTTTTGCATCGGATTGTGACTGGAGATGAGAAGTGGATATTCTACGACAACCCTAAGAAGAAAAAATACTACGCTAAGCCCGGTCAATTGTTGCCATCGACCTCAACATCAACACCAAAGCCGAACATTCATGGTTCGAAGATCATGCTCTGTATCTGGTGGAACAAAAAGGGTGTTGTTTATTATTCTGCTGAAACCTGGCGATTCCATTACAGGCGATCTGTATTGGCTACAACTGATTTGTTTGAACCGTGCATTGCAAGAAAAACGGCCGGGATACGAGCAAAGACATACTAAAGTTATTCTTTTTCATGACAATGCTCGGCCTCATGTCGCAAAAATCATAAAAAAAATATTTGAAAACGCTCAAATTGTATGTTTTACCGCACCCGCCGTATTCTGCGGACATTGCTCTTTCTGATTACTGGTTGTTCCGAAGGATGCAGCACAATTTGGCAAATCACCGGTTTACTTCTTTCGCAGAAATCGAAAATTGACTCCAAACTTGGATCGCCTCTAAAGACGAGTCATTTTTTCGAGATGGAATTCGAAAATTGCCTGACAAGGGGAGGTCGTGACGTTATACCAATCGATTTGGACGAAATTTATAGGATCGATGATTATGTGGAGTATTGCAGGATAAAGTAATAAGACGCACTACTCAAGCATTCGCGAGAAAATCGAATTTAAAAATTTTGTTATTTTATAAGGATATTAAATAGATCATTTAATCAAAGAGCGCGTAGTCTAGCCGTAGTAGTGTCGACGCTGCTGGTTCGAGTTTCGATATACTTTTTTTTTCCTTCAAAATTCTGCAATATAATCTAAATGTAAATAATTTGTTTATTCTAAATGTAAGGAACGTTTTTTTTCTTTATTGCATGTTATAAAAGTGCACTGTTTTGCATAAAAACTTTGTGATTTAATAAATATGGTTTTAAAAATAAATAGATTAATACTAATTACTAATTGTGTTCATAAAAAGCGGATAAATAATTGTACGCAACATGTAAAAATATATGCAACATGTTTTAAAGCACACACATTTCTTTGTGATGTCAGTTGAACGTTTTATCTTTGAAAGATAGGAAACATTATACAATTGTAATAGAACAAAACCGCGAAATAACATCTCGTAAAAATTGCATAAAAATTCATTTAATCATACATCATCAATTGTCCGCCCCGAGTTTTCCAAATATGTTACAATATGCATGGTATGCTTCCAAATTAACAAACGAAAGAGAGATATTTATGAATGTCACCAAAGTATTTTTAATAGATATTTTAAAGAAACCACATGCTCTTTGATTAAACGATCTATTTAATATCCTTATACAGTAACTCGAAATTTTCAAATTCGATTTTCTCGCGAATGCTTGAGTAGTGCGTCTTATTACTTTACTACGTAATACTCCACATAGTCATCTATCGATCCTATAAATTTTGTCCAAATCGATTGGTACGTCGCGATCTCCCCTTGTGAGAGATGGGAAAAAGTAATAGCCAGCGATGGACAATACTTTAATTAATCTGTTCATTCATTTTGTTTTAAAATAAATGCATTTTTGAACACAAAAGCGGACCGAACTAATTTGTATTCCCAATAATATGGAGCATCTCCAATATTAGTCTTTTGGAAAAAAATTTCTCTGAGTATGATTTTTATGTTACTCCAATGAAAGTCATGCTCTGTTTGAAGTCTATGTTCTGTCACAACAGAAATTTGGTTATTGTTATGAGTAATTTCAATGGTTTCTATGCTCATTTATATTCTGGTTTTTAATTTTCGCTTAGTTTGGCCTACATAAGTAACGTTGCAGCCATTACAATTAATTTGATATACTAAATTCTTTTTATGGTCGTGTATATAGGATCTTTAGGAACTGTAATAATTTTGGTGAGTTATATATATATATATATATATATATATATA
>NW_018020870.1:42371-56209 GCF_002006095.1 Pseudomyrmex gracilis | reverse complement strand
GAGAGAAATCAATACTTTTAGAACTCAGGTAATTTCTTATCTTTAATATGACAGCCTACCTACCAAACGAAATCGTGGACATGATCAAAATATTGGGGGAATGTAGGAATAATTTTTCGAGAGCTGAACGTCTGTATGCTCAACGTTATCCTGATAGAAGGCATCCAACTAGGGTAACCATTAAAACCCTTACGCAGAGAGCAAGTGATGAGTCTATGGTTCGCCGATCACGACATCATGAATATGATGTTAATGATAATCGTGTTATAACCATTTTAGCGAAAATTTATCTCGATTGTCATAGTAGCACTCGTCAAATCGAAAGAGAAATTGGCATACCTCAGCGAACAGTTGCGAGAATATTAAAGGCGAGAAAATTTCATGCATATCACATAACGTTGACACAACATTTGAATTTTAATGATTACTTACTTCGTGTAAATTTTTGTGAATGGGCTCTGCAAATGATCCAACAAGATGAAAACTTTTTTCGGTACGTACGCTTTTTGGATGAGGCAACTTTCAGTAGCAATGGAACTGTAAATAGACATAATTGTCACTACTGGTCCGATGTAAATCCTTATTGGTTTTGTTTAATTAATTTCCAAAATCGTTGGTCTTTAATGGTCTGGTGTGGCATCGTAAATGGCTATTTAATAGGTCCTTATTTTTTTGAAGAAAACGTTAACGGACAAAACTTTTTGCAGTTTCTTCGAGACGATTTACCGCAACTATTGGAAGACGTTGATTTATTCACCAGAGAACGGATGTGGCTTCAATTGGATGGTGCGCCAGCACATTATTCAAATATTATAAGAAATTATTTGAATAACCGATACAATGGTAGGTGGATTGGGAGATTGGGCGCAGTCGCGTGGCCTCCTCGTTCGCCAGATTTAACTTCTCCCGACTTTTTCCTGTGGGGAAGGCTGAAAAATAATGTCTATAGCGAAAAACCAACAACCAAGGAGAATATGAAGGAACGTATTCGGATTGCTTGTGCCGCAATATCTCAAGAAATTCTTTTGAGAACAGTCACATCATTCAGAAGGTGTATCGACCTATGCATTCAAGAAAATAGACGGAATTTCGAACAGTTAATTCGCTAAGTGTACTACTTAGCGAATTAACTGTTTGAAGTTACGAATTAACTAAATAAAGCACCCCGATAGTGAGAAGCATGGGGACTCACGTAAATAAAGCACCCCGATAGTGAGAGGCAAGGGGACTCACGTAAATAAAGCACCCCGATAGTGAGAGGCAAGGGGACTCACGTAAATAAAGCACCCCAAAGGGAACAAAAAACTACCACGTCCACGCCGTTGTTCCTGGGTAGTGCTAAGAGTAGTAATTTCTATTAATTTCGGCTAAAAATTTTGTCCGCCATCTGGTCCGCCATCTTGGATCCGCCATTTTGAATTTTGCAAATCTGACTTCAGATTCGTGATCAGCAACCCCAAAAACCCTCGTAAACTTAATTTGGTGCAATCGATTGACTAAAATTTTTGTCCGCCATNTTCGTTCGCCATCTTGAAAATTTTGAAACAGCCAAGGTTATATTTGAACGTAAAATTTTCCGTTTTTTCATTTTCCGGTGTCAAAAAGGGGGGTTTCCATTTTAAAAAAACCACTTCCGGTTGAAGTAACCCACTTTCGGTCAAAATCGAAAGTTGAAAGGTACACCGTTTCGGTTCCCCCTCGAAACCCTACAACTTTTATATGAAACTTTTTTTGATTCCTGGCCACACAAACGAGTTATTGGAGGTGATAGATTCAGATGACTCACTCTGTATATATATATATATATATATAAAAGAATATTTCTTTTATATATATAAAAAAAAGAGAGAGAGAGAGAGAGAGAGAGAGAGAGAAATAAGAGATGTACTTTGTATCTCTATGAGTGCAATGGACTAATCGTTATGTCTCGCGTTTATCCAAGCTTTTTTTGTAGATTTGGACGGTCGATTACTGTACAGCGTTTCGTGAGTACTTCAGTAATATGTAAAACTTTTTGTACAATATAAAATGTTTAATGACATTCAGTTCATAATCTTCTTGTAGTCATATATGCAAATTGAATAAAAAATTATTATAATTTCTATGTTACACATATATGCGCAATAATAACTCTACGGTTTTCTGTACAGAAAATACTGCGATTACAGTGCCTTACTTTAAAATATTTTATATATGTATATAAAATAAAAAAATAAGTTTATAAATAATAAATTTATATATATATATATAATCGATATGTATACATAAGTCAAAGATAGGCAATAAATGTTTGCGCCACTATAGTGGTGCTGCTGGTTCCCTAATGGTGAAAGACCGGCAGCCACTCTGATGGCTTTGAATCACTTTCATAAAATTGCATAATATATACGACATATATATAAAAAGAAAGGGTTGATACGAGCAAAAACCAAGATAACGTGGTTAAGAATTTATTTAAAAGAAAATTTATTTAAAGAATTTATTTAAATCAAAATATCAAACGTTTTGATCCAAGGTAGGATCTTCTTCAGTGACATCTGTACAAAACAATACGCGAAAATATAAGATAAATAGTCCATGGCAAAAATCAAAAAGAAAAGTAAAAACGCAATAGAGAATATCTGGAAGAAGCGGTTGCAGTCAGCGTAAATCTCGAGTCTGGTAGTTGGAAAGTGGTCAAAAAGAATTTAAATAAATAATGTCAAGGAGATAGTGTACCACGGACACAAACAGAGACTACATCAACTTACCGGATAAGCATACGCCTTATATATAGGCTTCCCCCACAACGAAATAAGTCAAATGACAAACATCATACGCCGGAATGAAAAACAACAAGGAAAAGCAGCAAGACAAACAGTTATTTTGATTTATAAAACTCTAGAAAGAGAAAATACGCTTTAAGTTTGTCTGTATCTGACATAATATTGATAGAATTTTTCTGTAATTTAATGTGCATTATTTCTGATACAGATCTTTTGAAAAACGTTAGTTCCATGACTAAAATTTGCGTCATCCTTCCAATCAAAATTATGATTTGTGTCAATACGGTGACAACAAAAATGTTTTCTACATTGCGGTTAAATTGATCTTTATGTTCCGCTACTCTTGTCTTGAGCATCCTCATTGTTTGACCAACAGAAAAGATATCGCAAACGCCGTATTGTAGCTTAGATTACATTTTTTTTTTATGGTTGTGATCCAATAGATCTTTAAGAACTCTTATAAGTCTTTTTAGTTTATTTAGGCTACAAGAAAAGCCAGCAAAGATCCCTCTTTTTTTTGGTTCTTAATGTATTTTGAGATTGCAAGAAACAAACCGTTTATAAACGGAATAATAAAGAAATTCTTATTGTGAAAATCAAAGTCTATTGATACATTATTTTTTATTGATTAAGTCTATTATTTACAAGAAATTTTAAAAAAATCTTTAAAACCTTAAAAATCGAATACAATGGATAATTATTTGAAATAAGAGTGTTGATTACAAAATGCAAATTCTTTCTATGAAATTTAGGGTGTGATAGTAATAATGCTCTATCAGTCATACCGATAATACTTTTCCTATCTTTTGAGAAATAGGATGAGCTGAATAATAATTCAGGTATCTTCCGGAAAAAGAGCATTTATGGAACCAACCACAAAAAATCACATTATTAAAAACAATTAATTTGACATCTAAAAAACTCAAAGGAAAGTCCTTTTTTATTTTCACAGTGAATTTCAATCTCTCGTCATAATTATTAAAATTGTTTAGTAAGTCCTCCAGTTCACTCAGAGGTGCGGTCAAAACTGTCATCAATGTATCTGAAATAAAATACCGGTTTAAATGTAAGTTTTTTTAGAACTGATTTCTCAAGATTTTACATGACCATGTCAGCAATAATAGGTGACAACGGTGAGCCCATAGGAACACCATAAGTTTGTTTGTAAAAGTTGTTATCAAAAGAAAAATAGGTGGATGATAAAACAAATTCAACTGCTTGTAAGAACTTTGAAAGAGGAATCTTTGTATTACCACGGATATGTTTCCAGCGTAATTGATGAAAATTCTTTTCTATTCTATTGCGTGAAATGAGTAAAAGGGTTTAGTCCAGTATTAATGATTGTAGAAAAATAAGTTTATTGTAGTTAAATTGCATCAATCTTGAACAGGTTCTGTGTAAACAAATTGGCGTGCTCAATACCAATCGTTCATAAAATTTTTCAAATGCTGAGATATTGTACAAAATACCAAAATCTAGCCTGTTAAACAAATAATATTAAATTAACTCATAGATTAGAAACACGTATTCATCGTTTGCAAAGCGAGGCAACTTTTTGCAGTCACTTTTAGTTACATACTAAACTGAATATTCATTTACCTTACGTGCTTTCACTTTCATTTACTTAACTTTGGTTAAATACACTTCTCCACGATTTATTAAATAATTATAGATTACATTTTTATTAATAATAATCTGGCTTTCAACAACATATTATTTCTGCATGCCTTCTTCTCAAGACATTACCAACACAACAAAATAAAAAACTACTCACACGCATAACAAAACAACGCCATCTACGTGCTCTATTTGAATTTAATTTCAACAGTAATTTTGTGCTTTTGAATGCTAAGTTAATAAGTACATTAGTGAATAAGAAAATAACATCCAAATATAAGAGAATGTGTTCCTGCAGCAATTGAACCCCGCTGAGTCTTCCAACTAAATGGAAACTGTCACGGATATGGCTATCCGCTTCAAGAATACTTTTAAAAATAATTTTATGTAAAAATTCAGCAAAAAGATGTAACGGACCGTTAATAGAAGAAACAATAAGTCTGTAAGGAAAGCTCGGTTTGTGTATTTTGGGCAAACCGACACGATATATATGTTAATAAAATTAGGATATCAATCTTACAAGATTTCAAGAAAAAAATGCCGGCCTTCTAAGGGTTAATATGCATTACATTTAGTTATGTAGGTTAATTTAGAATTAGTAAATTTAATATAATTTAGAATTAGTAAATATTATAATAAAATATTAATGTCCACTGGATAATTACTAGATGTCTACAGGTTATCTACTGTTTCTATTATATATATTGGATGGTTTTTGATTTTTCAGAAAACATCTACATATGTTACCTAAACATTAATTGATGCTATAGGTAAAAAATATACTATTATCTTTTTTATAACAGAACTTTTCCACGCATATCCAAAATACATCCAGAAGACATCCTATCGTATGTTTCTAAAAAGTTTTTTCGAGATATCGTTTAGACGTTTTTTTTTAACACATACTATACTGCTTTGATCAAACTTATCATATTGACTTATTAAAAATAATAATATTTACTATATATTTTAAGTGTATATACCGCGTATGTTATTGTTTCTTATTACATAAAAAATCGGATTCCTTTTGGATTAAAATTGATTTAGTTTTTACCCGCTAAATCGAAGAAATTCCGGTTTACTTCGGATTATTTTTGCCAGTCACGAAAAAATCGGATTTTCATTACATTAAAACATAATAATATTATTTTAAACTAATAAATATATATATTCGGTCATAAGAGCCGTTTGCTAGGTGTTGTGCGGAAATTATATGTGTATATATATCCATATATATACGTGTTCACATGTAAATTTTTACACGTGAAATTCGAATTGAATTAACAATTCTAAAATTCATATTGGATGCTATACTTGCATCTCGTATATGAGAAATCCCAAATACCCCCCTAATTGAAATTAAATTTATATTGCGAAAAAATATTATTTTACTTAAGTTTAAATATCGTTGAAATTTGGAATTGAGAGATATATTTTCTACTCTATTTCTAAAATAGATTTTAGTAATTAGGTTCAGTGATCTTGCGGTCTGAATCCACAGGTTGTGAACATATGGAGATCCTGATGCGAGTTCGAATCCACCCACCACTTTAGAATTTTTTCCGGGCCAGTTCCTTCCGATCGAGTTAGTTCATCGGTTGGAAAACACATTGAATCGAGTTTGCATAGTTACATATATTACTTTTTGTATGCTTATATATGAAATTTTTGCGGGGAACGTTCTATACAAGGTATCTGACAACAAACTATAAAGCCGACGTGTAGATCGGGTCATTCTAAACGGAAAAGTTATTTACCATTTTGCAAACTTCGCAATATTTATTGAGATATGAATTAATAAATGTGAGCCAATGAGGGCGCGGGGAACGATGATCGAAAGAAGTGAAACTATGAGAGTTCTAATTCGGGAGCTCCGAGGAGGGCGCGGGGTATGACGTCACAGGGGAGAGGTGACATCACTATGACGTCACTATGACGTCACGCGACGTCAGGAAGTGACGCGGAGGGACTCTTTATGGCGACTTCACACGCGCATCAGAAGCGACGTCACACGCGGTGCAATATGGCGGTTCGACAATATGGCAATTCCAAGGTATGTACATGTTACTGCGGTAATAAGCATGGTATTTTTAATGTTGTGTAACAATATGTCGACTCCAAAAATATATGTTTTTTATATGAATAAATAACATATATGAAAAACAGCAACTATTGTACATATCTTTTTTTGGCATGTGCCGCGGTATGTAATTATACGCAGTGCGCGTAAAGTTGCAGAGTTGCAGTTTTTAGCGAGAACGTGCACAGTTGCAGTTTTAATTTTAGCGCGAAGTAACAGTTTTTGAATGTTGCGCAACACTATGGCGACTCCAAGAAATATATGTTGTTATATATGAAAAAACAGCAACTATGTATTGGTGCACATATGTCTTTTGACATGTGCCGCGGTATGTAACATTATACGCAGGGACGCGTAAAGTTGCAGAGTTGCAAGTTTTAGCAAGAGTGTTGCAAAGTTGCATTTTTTTATTTTAGCGGGAAGTAATTGCAATTGTTTTAGCGAGAAATAACAAAGACATAATATTCCCTTTTTATATTTAAAGTTTATACATGATAGAAAATATTATTTACATGCATCATATAACATCTTTTAAAGCGCATGCCAATAATTCACAATCTATAATCGCGCTACTGTCGTACACTCCACTTTGACATATCGCTGTTACAGCGTTGCTTACATCAGTGATATTTTGTTCTCGTAGAACGCAAACAAACTGTGCAAACTTTGTATTTACTACATGGGTATGTTCTGCCAACCAATAATACATATTTTCAATACACGAATTTAAAGGTAACAAAAATTTTACGGTAGGTGGTTTCATGTACAAACACTTATCGTTTAATGTAAATTTTACAACTCGTGCGTCGCGAATAATAACGACATTTAGCACTAAATCACGAAGCCACAAAATAGCAGACGCATCGATCGATTGTAGTAGTTGATGAATATCTGTCTGCTTCTGGATGATCGTTTGCCATGTGGAAAATGGTATAAAAGTGAATGTCCATGATTGTCTCCGATAACTATTTCCACATACGAGATTGGACCAACAGTTATTCCAATTTCAATATATTTGTACGTTGATGTTAACGCGTACCGTCTTCCCAAAATGCGAGTCGCCTGATGTGGCGGAGACGCTGTTTGCACACTGTAAAACACGTGTGAATAAAGTATATGTCAAAAACAAAAAACACGTAAAGCAACAGTTTACTTACTTATTGCGTGCAACCTTCGTCTCACCGTGGTATTTTCCGCTAGTCGGTACGGTATACATTGTATCTTCTTGAAACCGCGATCGAAAATTGACTGATGCAATGTCGCGTAAGAGCCCTCTTAAATATTACCCGACCCCACCACTTTGTATTAGAAAAATAATGATGCCATCAAAAAGTATGACTCATATCTTATTTTATATTAGATAAAAAATGCTGATGATAGCAAAAAATTGCTAACTGCGAATTAGAGAAAAAAAATTATGGTAAAATAACTCATAAATTTTGCAAAATATGCAGTTTTTGTCAGGTTTTATCAATTTGATCACGTATTAAAGTAACATAAACCTATATTAAATAATCTTGCTGATGACAACAATTGCTAACTGCGTATTGAAGAAAAAATTACGATGAAATGACTCATAAATTCTGCAAAATATACAGTTTTTTTGTCGGATATCAAATTTCATCGACTTGGTCACATATTAAAGTAACATAATCTTAATATATATTAAAGTTAAAAAATAAATGCTGGTGTCAGCACACCTTGCTAACTGCGTAGTAGAAAATAACGATTGCGTAAGTGTTACACATGACTCATAAATTTCGCAAACTGTANTTCTGTCGGATATCAGATATCATCGATTTTATCACATATTCAAAGTATAGTTTAATATGCAAAACTACAACATCAACCAATATGTAGCATCAGCAAAAATGCACTATAAAAAGGCGAAACCCGTTGCATAAAAGTAGTATTTTATCGGAAAACGGTTGGAGCACTTACTTGCTGTGTGTCTCGAAACCAAAGTGTTATAAGAGTGAAAAATGGGAACAATCGCGCAGTTAGAGCGCAATGTATTGGAACAGTCGACTCGTTTGAACTCGGGAGAAGAGTTTGTCGCGTGGAAGCAACGTTGTGAAGAATGTCTCGAATTATTGGAAGAACATAGTCGGAACAAACGTCCGCGACTGTCTGTAGGAGTCAGACAATCGCTGGAATTGCCCGACTCGAAGGATTAAAAAACTTGCTGCGTCGACAGTTTGCATATAGTGGCGCCAGACATGGACTTACATGGCGAGAGATAGACACCGCTTTTGAGAGTAGACTAATGACGGGTGCTATCATCAACGAAGATCACGTTGAACCTCGCCATTTTCTCGAACACGCGAGAAGCACGGTGTTGGAAAAAGTGCAAAATGCCATTGAAAAACACAATAATCTGAAAATCAATACAACGTTCAATGGTGAATTTGTATCGGGAGACAAACGAGCCAATAAAAGTATAACTACCAGAAATTCGGAAATTTTTTGTACAACTAATTTAGACGACTGGTACGAGCAATACATCATCAAACCTACGTTAGCGTTTTTAGATGAATTTCAAGAACGCGATAGTGGGTGGACCTTGTCACGTATACTGAATTTAACTGTAAACGTGAACAAGTATAATCTAATTAACGTAATATGTTTCAATTATACATTCACGCGTTTTCGACACGTTCATAAGTAACATGATCCATAGTGATGGCTAGCATGATGAACGATTTTAATTATTTAGCAAAAATCAAAGTGACATTTTGATGTTCAACTACAGATATAAAAATCACATAGTTGCAGTAACGACAAATTATTACCGTTATCATGTGTTTCAATTTTACAATCACACGTTTTCGGAACGTTCGTATGTAACATGATCTATAGTGATGACTAGTATGATGATGCTGCCTTGATGTAACAAGATGCGGCAAAACCCAAGACATTTAGACGTTTTAACCGCATACGTATAAAATATCTGCAATAAAAGCGATAGACCAGTAAAGCTATTGAAAAAACACGTGTTCCAATTGTACATTCGCGAGTTTTCAGCACGTTTGTCTGTAACAAAATCCGTTAAGACAAAGAGCGCCTTGATGTAACAAGATTCGTTTTATATGCATTTGGGTATAAAATAATCACATAGCTGCAGTAAAACAGATAAAACGTGTACAGACGTTGCAGTCTGATATAAGTTCATCGGCATTCTGTGGGATACGAGGAAAGACACACGGATTCTTAACACATTTAAAGAATGAGGTATAAATAGGAGCGACTTTTGACGAGTCTCATTAGTCTCAAGTACATCATAGTGTCATCAAGAAATCTACTATGGATATTGTGCAAGAGTGCATCCAGCACACAACAATTGCGCAGTCAGCTGCATCTCATCTGCATCACACTGTCAATATGCTGATCAAAAGCATTAAACAGATAAACACTCAACTGCAGGAATTGGTAAAACGCGACGCGGAAGTACAAATTGGATTTAGAAACGGAACTCAGCTTCTCCAGCAGTTGTAAGTATCAATAATATATTTTACATACTGCATGTGTACATATTGTGTATTTGTTTCAGAATAATTGCAACTACTATTATGAGGGATTTAACACAAGTGCTGCAAACACAAATAACTCGATTCGAAGAAATGAAGGATATGGTGAATCAAGTAATTGGATACATTCATGCTTATGAAAATTCACCGCCTCCAAGTAAGTAAAAATGACAGCAAACCAAATATAAGTATTAGATACATATTATAAATGTTTTTCTTTTTCTTGTTACAGGTGACGATGAAGTAGAAGCCATAGAAATAGAAGTATAATAAGTTTTATATTAGTTTTGTTTTTTACATAGTTTCATGTTTATTTTGTAGTTTCTAATGTTTATCATATAAAATAGTTTATATTATAGTTTATACTATAAGTTATAAGTTATAATACTTTTGAACACACATTTTTACGTTTTTCTACATTATACTGTTTTTTACTTTTATACTTGTTTACTTTATACTTTATACTTTTATATTTTTTACTTTTTATACTTTTTTACCTTATACTTTATTACTTTTTATACATTTTATACTTTTAAAAATAGAATAGTTTTTATATTAGGTTTGAATATTTGTATATTTATGTTAATTAGATAAACATTTTGTTCTTTTTACGTTTTTATAATATTGTACGTACATTAAATAATAATAAGTACACACGTATAAAGACAAAAAACCACTGATACATCACACTTAGCGTAAATTTGTGGCACAATAGTTTATAATGAATTTTAAGTTTTACTACTTTATACAATATAATAAGTTGATATTACATATTATATTATTGTAGTTTATGGGTGATTCTCTGTGAACGCGTAAATTTCAACTTTCAGTTTTGATAAAAAATAATTATTATTAACTAACGGATAGCGGTGAATTATGTTTTTTATACCATTTTAAGTCACCATTCGTAATATGAATACGTGACTATGCGATATAAAAAACTTATCTATGTTTTTTGTCAATATACCACGGAGATTACAGTCCACGGAGATTACGTTTTTTGAGAATTACCCTTATAATGTATAAGGTTTTTTTATATATATATTATACTTTTTCTTTGTATTGTTTTATATATTATTCTTTTTTCTGTATTTTATATTGCCTTTTCTTATACTGTCATTTGTATATTAATATATAAAAATTAGTTTATAGAAATTATTTCTTTTACAAATAATTTATCACACCTGTTATCTGATCCAACCTAACTCCTGATGTCTTTACGCAACACAGAACTAGATAGATTAAATAATAATACAATATATACTTCTTTGTTTTTATTGCCAAAAACCTCTGCAGTCATATTCTCGCTTCGCACTGCGTTTTACACGTATCATATGAAATTGCAACTTTCTATACTCGTCTCGCTTTGTACTATTGTCGCACTGCGTTCTACACGTAATGTAAAAATGCAACTCTGCATCTTTCTATATTCGTCTCTTTGCACTGCATTCTCATCGAACAACACAGACGTCACAAACACATCCAAAATATATTGTTTGTAGCAATTATATTATATACAATTTTATCCATTATGTAAAAAGTACATACCTTAGAATCGCCATATTGTCATCGAATCTGCCGCTATATTGTCACTTCCTGTCACGTCATGTCTCACTCCGCCATACTGCCGCGTGACGTCGTAGGGCCCGCCGCCATATTGTTGTGTGACGTTACTTTCTGGGACGTTATTTCTTTCACCGTATTGCCGCGTGATATCACGCCTTGTGACGTCATACCCCGCCTCCCCTCGGAGCTCCCGAATTAGGGTGCATTCCGATATTCACTGCCAGTACTGACAATGTGACGTCATAAAACAATGCTGTTTCTATGTTCCGCAATTACTTGTACTGTTTCTTCCATCGTATAACGGAACGATTTTACAGTATCTTTTGAAGTGTACAAACATAACCAAAAATCAATCAGTGAACACGTAAGAATGGACGCCGCCATCTTTCTACTGCGACTGCCTTACCTCTCCAACCGCAGTGATGAAAGCAGGAAGTGACGACAAAATCCGTGACGTCATATGCTCGCAAACGTGCTTCGACAGCTTACTGCTATGTATTTTGGAACGGTACTTGTGACGCTGCCAGTACTGGCAGTAAATATCGGAATGCACCCTTAGAACTCTCATAGTTTCACTACTATCGAACTCTATAAGCGTGCACAATTATCAGATAAAAAGAAAAATGGCTTTTCTCATGTAATGTTTTAGTAACGAGAGGCGGAGTAAACAAACAAGCGCGGCACGACTCATTGTCAGTTTCTTGCAATCGGACGCTATTCGACAGTACGCAGCGAGCAGCGGCGAGCGAAAAGTAGAGCTCATAATTATTGTGCACGCCTATAGGGTCCGATTATCGCTCTTCGCGCTCTCATTGGCTTACACTTATTAATTTATATTTCAATAACTATTGCAAATTTTGTAAAATGGTAAATAACTTTTCTGTTTACAATAACTCGATCTACCTACACACGTCGGTTTTACAGTTCGTTGTCAGACACCCTGTATATATCCTATAACACTCCTCTAGAACGTCTCACGTTAATATCCTGAGGACTTTCTAGGTATAGCATGACGCGCTCATTTGCTAATCCTCAGGACATCTACAATAGATTTCGGAATTAAAACAAAATGTCCACAGGATATCCCGTTTTTCATATGGGATGTCTTCTGGATGTCCAGAGGACGTCCATGTGCTATCTGGGTTTCTTTTCCCAGCAAACAATTTCTGATTGCGCAGACCTTGGCAACAGAAACTGTGCAGAAACGCTACAATACGGAAACATGCTTTGGTACTGCCAAAACTGTTAGCACGTAGAGACAAAAAACGCAACAACTCTGTTGGCAAATACATGAGAGTATTGCGGCCAAAATGATTCCATATATGTTAGTGAAATTGANAACAAATAGATGGTCGATACCAAGCAGATCTGCTTTTAGCAATACTATGACTAAACAGTCCGCAAAACCGTACGAGCATCTGTTTATGACAAAACAGTGACCGCAATCGGGTCGATTTGTTGAACGTATTGACGACAGATTGCCAGCAAACGCCAAGCAGATCTGTTCGTGCATACGTGCGGACTGTTTGCACGCAAGACTACTAGACTGTCTATTTGATATCTAGACAACAAAATGGCGATTATCTGCGATCGTATCTGTCGCCTGTGTTGATAACAGATTGTTAACAAACATTGAACAGTCTTTTACAGTTAGACTTTGTTTATGCGGGCAATAACTGTTAACTTATGCCGGAACCGGTAAAGTTCAACTGCAAGATTTTAATACTTTTGTTTATACACATTCGGCAATGAAGCAATCATAAATGTAATGTATTATTCTCGTATTTATTAAGTAATATGAAACAATGAGTACTTTTCAGCTACGTACAGTCGACACTGTACAGTGTAACACAATGTCCACTAGTGTGAATGAGATACACTGATATGCTCTTTCTCGCTAATAAACAGTATGTTATACATTTAACTTTAATTTTCTCGGAAATGTGACGTGATAGATCAATGTCGCCGCCGGATTTGTTTTCAGTAATCAAAAATCCATTAAAAAACACTTTGTTTATTCAAGTAGCAGCATATATTAACAAAACATTTGTTCGCGTTGTAAAAATGTACAGTGCGGAGCACCATATCGTGCGCCGTGAGGAGAAGTAGTTCTCCTCCGGCCGCCTACTATCACGCCAGCGGCTCAAGATTTAATCCATATATCGGCACGGTTACCGATGATACATACCGACGCGGTTACCAATAATACCGACAGGCATATGTTATCATAAAACTATCGTGAACATTGAAAAGAGTAACTCTGCATTAAAAGTGACTTCAATA
>NW_018020870.1:37931-41656 GCF_002006095.1 Pseudomyrmex gracilis | reverse complement strand
AATAAATATTTGATATAAATTATTGAAGTCACTTTTAATGCATAGTTACTCTTTTCAATGTTCACGATAGTTTTATGATAACATATGTCTGTCGGTATTATTGGTAACCGCGTCGGTATGTATCATCGGTAACCGTGCCGATATATGGATTAAATCTTGAGCCGCTGGCGCGTGATAGTAGGAGGCGGCCGGAGGAGAACTACTTCTCACGGCGCACGATATGGTGCTCCGCACTGTACTTTAAATTATATTTAAGAATAATAAGAAAAGTATTTTTATTTATTGTTGCAGCTACAGTGCATTGCAATATTTTTAGTAAAATAATAATTTAAATAAATAATAAATAAAATGTAGGATAGAGCTTGAGAATAAGTACATAAAAATAATTATATGTTAGTAAGGAACACAAATGGTCTCGGACTGAGTGCAGAGGCTGCAAATATGGAGGTCTCGAGTTTAAATCCCGCTATCATATTTAGGATTTTTTCAGGTTCGGTCTCTTTCAATGAAGTTCATCGTTGATCAACGAGCTGAATCAGGCTTCCAGAAATTAATTCGAGTTAAATCTCGAATTAATTCCCTTTCGATAAGGCGATATACTACTGATTTTTTTTTTTTTTTTTAGTAATTTCACTTGGATTCTAGGCGACAGATCTGATCTGCGTTTGGTAACAATCTGTCGGCGCTTCTAACGGCAGATTTAGTCTGTATTTGCTACTGTTTTGTTGACAGTTTTGGTAACAGATATGATGTGTATTTGGTGCGATTTTGGTGCCAACAAACGATCACCAAATCTCTTCTGGATGCGTCACTTTGGCTTTGCTTTGCTAGTGGCAGACTTGTTATGATTTTGACATCTCACATGTCTGACAGATATGGTTGCTAAACCATATCCTACTAAGGACACAGATGGATATAGATTTGGTCTACAAATTTTGCCGGCGGTTGGCGACAAAACCGCGACATCTCGCAACGAAATTGTTTGCATTGCATACTCTTGTAGCTTATTGTGATCGGATTTATATCCTTGTGTGTGCTTGTGAGTATATGTGTATGTATGTCCATGTTTCACAACAGAGATAAAGATCTCACGGTTCGTCATTTTTGTTATTTTATGACTTGAAATTTTTTGTTGTGTGTATGTAATATCTTGTTTTCTATTGTTTTCATTTAATAAAATTTTCAAAATGTTTTCTTTCTACCATTTGAGCAAAACAAGTAATTTCTTAGTAATTATTTTATAGTAATTATCACATTGCTTATTTGTACTAAAATGATCAGAGATATTTCCTTCATTATTTGACTTCTAAAGTCTTCAAATTATGTTGTACCATAAAATAAATCTTACTTTTGAGATGTCTTCAAAGGAAATAAGTGGAAAATATCAGGTGACTTGAAAAAGTGACGAACCATGGGATCCTTACTTTGATAACACACACGCACACACACACACACACAAAACTTTTGCGCGTATGTTTTAAATATCTAATGGTGCTAGCGATGTATAATTCTTAAGCCTCAGAACTCGAAATGTACTTAACAAAACATATTTTCTGATTTGATAATATTTTTTGATTTGTGTTCTTGAAATAAGCTACAAGAATACAATAAAAGATGAGAAATTGCATTTTTAAAATTTAACTTAACCTTTATGTAACTTTGGAGATTTCATCTTAAGTCATATTTTTATCATCATTATATATTTTAGTCATCATCATTATATATTTCAGTTTTGTAAGCTCTACAACTTTGTTTCTTACATATGTTTCACTACCCATACAGCACACAAATATTGAATATACATTGTAGGAATCTTTCACCGCAATGTTGCAATATTGCCATTTTACTGTGAAATATTGATGCATCATTGTTGTTAAATTGCAGCAACGTTCAAATGTCTACTTTTAGGAAGATTGCAACAAAACATCATAGTAATATTGCAATATAACGAATATGCAATAATGAAGTGTTACTGCAATCATTAAGTAATATTGCATATAAGAATAGTTTTACTTCTTATACATTGAAAAAACAGTTTTGTTGAGATAACCAAACTTTGGTAAATTAAACCAAATAATTTGCAATTAATAAAAAACAATTACAAAACAGGTCTATATCAAGTTTAACGAAGGTTCTTAAAATTCATTAGTTGAGAAATAACATAACGTTATTAATTTTCAATTTTTATTACATACGTTTCGGCTTTTCCTTGAGCCTTCTTCAGTGTACAAATTATATAAATAAATAAGTAATCACGCTATATCGCGCAAAAACGTGGACGCAGTTGAAGAGTTCGGAGTTAGCACATGAAAAATAAATCTTACATTTGGAAGTCCATTGCAGAAATTAACATTTAAAGATGATTAGACTTCCTAAAAAAGTTATGTAGTTAAGAGTTCGCACAAAAATACAACACCACAAGTTAAAACGATTCAAACTTACATATAAAAGTCACTAATCAAACAATGAACAAAGAACAAAGACAACGGTTTATATATCTGGATCCTCACCATTGTAACAAAATATGGTAAACACGTTGATATAGACTTTTTTTGTAATCGTTTTTTATTATTTGCTAATATCTCAAGCAATTATACTATTATTCTATTATACTCCAAATAATGTGGTTAATATATACTTCGCCAAATGTTTGATTGTTCTAATCAAAAAATTTGGTTCTTTCTATACGAACTAAATGTTCGTCTAGAAAAATTTTTCGCGGTTTGCGTTCTCATAGCTTCGACGAGATTTCACTCGAATTAATTTTTAGAGGCCCGATTCAGCTCGCCGATCAACCGATAAACTCTATTGAAAGAGACCTGACCTGAAAAACATCCTAAAATGATGGCGGGATTCGAACTTGAGACTTCCATTTCCAGCCCTTGCACTCAGTCCGCGAGACCACTTGTTTCTTACTAAAATGTTCTTATTTCTATCTACATATTCTCAAAGTATCCTACACATTTTCCTACACATTATTTCTTTAAATTATTATATTATGAAGAATATATATATAACAAACATTAAATAATACATACATTTTTAAAATAATAAAATATTAGCAAAAAAGTGTATTATCACAATTTATATACATATACGTATACATATATGTATTATCACAATTTATATACACATATATATATTGTAACGGGCACCTCGTTTTTGGATATTGTAGCGGAGGCGCCGCACAACTTCGGCAAGTCTTTTACACAAAACTACTACTAATTTTTCTCTACTCACTTAAGTCGAAAGTTGGGCGCCAGGCGTGAAAATCACGCCACTCACGACAAATCTTAATTGGCAGCAAAAATCCCGACAACAATTTCGACGTGACGGCAAGGTCACTCGGCACAGTTCAGTTTATTCAGATAACGGAGAGGCGTGGGCTCAGGAGGCGGTGTTTATTAAATAAGGGCAGAGAAACTTGCTCATTTAATGATAATAAAAAAAAAATAAATTTAATGACAGTATTTCATTAGAAAAGTCGGATATCGGCAGCACAAACAAAAGAAAGAAACAAAGAAAACAATACATACGGTAAAAGAAGCGCGGTAAAAATATTACATATGTCAATTACACAGCCACACAAAAAAAAAAAATTTCTTTGGCCTGGGGATCAGACCATGTTTATTATATGTTTTTGGGGTCGCTGAATCCGAATCCGAGGTCCATTAAACCCCATCGGGTCGGAGTTCCGCCATAACCTCAAAAAACACCATAATCTG